>NW_026863123.1:0-40442 GCF_026571515.1 Ruditapes philippinarum | reverse complement strand
TGAGGACAAAAAGTTTTCTCTCCTTTGTTCCAAGGACACGTTGTCCTGACAAAAAAGAAATTAACTCTCCTCTCATTGTAAGGACACGTGTGCTCACTTTGGTGTCTCTCACTTAATATAATGCGATAACTTCCTTTGAGGACAGACCGATTTTCTCTCCAATGTTACAGGGACACTAAGCAGTCCTCACAAAAGAAGAACTCTCACGTGTCAATGAAAACGCCAAAAACGGTTCGTGATGGTCAAGGGGAGGTGATGAGGTTTGAAAATCAGCATGAGAGTTGTGCGTAATGCCTTTGGAAATGAGTGTCCTCAAATGACGGGTCTGTGTGTATAGTCCTCACTCGACGCCTGAAGTTAGCTAGAGAGAGAGAGAGAGAGAGAGAGAGAGAGAGAGAGAGAGAGGGGGGGGGCTTTTAGATCTGCGTCTTACCAACATTGTATCGGCCATACGGTGCCTTTCCAGATTTACTGGAGGAGGAAGAACTAGGGTGGCACTATATGCTTAATTTGCAGGCCAAAATGATATATGTAGCTGGAGTGCTTTCTCACATGGCAGAATTCAAACCCACAGCGGTGGGCGAGAGTTGCAGTAGTTGAAGTCAACGATTTAAACCACTTGGTTATGGATGATAATAGAAATGTTAAAGTAGTAATGTGTGATTAAGTAATGTAGATAGAGTGGAGCTAGTAAGTTCTAAATTATTATTCGATAATGAATGATATTCTTGTTATTAGTAGTTAATCATAACATTTATAGTATTACTATTGAAAATTAACTAAAGCTGTGACTATCCCTAAAGACTAATAAAAAGTGTCGGAACCAACAGGAAAAAATAAATCATTATATATTTCGATGATTTCATGCATTGTAACATCCTCATAGCCTAGTGGTTAGTACGACGGCATTGCAATCGCAAAGTTGCAAGTCCAAATCCTCGATTTATTTTTTTTCTATTCCTTCTACTATTTCTACATTATTGAACAAATCATGACATTATTTCCCAGCGTCTTCTTTAATTTTATACCCTTGACATTTACATAGATCTACAAATGTAAATTTTCGTAATTTTAATACGCAATGTCTTACAATTGTTGGCAAGGCATGCACTAAACATAGAAGTCAAGTTTATATATTAAATTACCAAGTTGAGTTACCAACGTACCCGATCTAAAGTTGAACTATTACAAACGATTTAGGTATATATGTGGATTTTCAGTGCGAAACTTTGATCAACATGCAAGTAATAATAAATTCATGAAAGAAATATAATAAAATAACTCATGTGTATGTATCTACAGAACAAACATCATTTATATAGTTGTATATTTCTTGTCAAGTCATTATTGTATGTGGGTAATTCAACAATGCAGTTTTATTTGCGATGGCCTGACTTGACAAAATACCCTGTATAAGACTATTTTAGGCTTTTACCCTAAGTGTGACCTTGGCCTTTGAGGTAGGGATCTGGGTGTTGCACATTACATGTCGTCTTGTTATTGTAAACATTTGTGCGAAGTTATTTCAAAATTCCTTGATTGATGAAAAAGTAATATGCCGCTTTCCCTCAATATGATCTATCCACCTATGAAGTTTCAAGTCAAAATACCTCTCATACGTTTTGAGATAAGATCCGGACAAAAAGTAAGAATTATTATTCTTGTGCAAAGCATTCCTACTCAATAAGATAAATCCACCTATGAAGTTTCATGCTGACATCTTAAAGACATTTTGAGATATGGTACACTCAGGTGAAACATTAAGTTTTAAAAATAACACAGGGCAAATTTAGAAGGACAAAGTTATCATTCTTGTGCACTGCACATATCCTGAGTGAGATATATCAACCTATGATGTTTCCTGTTGACATCTCAAAGACTTTTTGAGTTATGCTCCACTCAGGTGAATAATTAAGAATGAACAATAACAAAGAGCAATAACTAAAAAATTATGAAGGGTAAGGTTATCATGTACACGTGCTGAGTGAGATCAACTTACCTAAAAAGTTTCAAGTTGATGTATCAAAAACTTTTTGACATAATAAAAAGAAAAAAACTTACTTTAATTCATTCAAATTGCCAATCACCAAATATTCATTTTTACAATCTGAAAAATACAATTCCTTCCACATGCAAAACTGCTCTTGATGGCATTTGGGCATATTTAAGTATTCTACGAGCAATAACTGCCTAATGTCATATGAAAACTTGAAAAACAATGGCAGCCATCAGCCCGAAGAATAAGTAAACAATCCAGCGTTCGTTAGGCAGCCTTTCAACAATTCCATGTTTCTAATTACCTAACCGCTTTTTGAAGGCTTACACATCTTTTAACACTTAGTTACTGTCTGTAACAAATCCCAAATAAGTTTTCGTTCTTCTAAAAAGATATATGACGAACAAATCCAAATGATATCCATTTTAATCAAATACAATTATTTTTCTTCCGTGAAATACAAAACCAACATTTAAAAATGGCGGCCGCTTTATTTCATCAATCTAGGTCTAATATAAATTTGCAATAAGTAACGGACATAAGGTCGGATGGTGTGACGTTTTGATCTACTAGATTTGTTTGTTTATATTATTAAAACAAATGATCATTCATATAATAACAAGCAATTATCGTAGTATTGCAAGCAATGCATAAGTCCCCTACCGGTTAGAACCCCATCAACATTCTGAAGGGCCATTCATTAATGTTTCAATTTTTCTCTATTTTAAGTAAATTTGTTGGAAAAGTTCTTTAAAAGTGATCACAGGAAACAGTTTATATGAACAGACAGACAGACGGACTGAAGGACACTCTAAAGTTAGTATTTGAAACATCCCTGTTTCCAAAATATAACATTTTAAAAGCAAAATTCTTACACAGGAGATTACTCTTGAATTAAAGATGCAATTTCATAAACATTTTCAGCTCTTTTTGACTAATCACAAATATTTTTTTGCCATGTTTTCAGCCTATTTGTTGCCAAGGCAACTGATATGTTTTCAAAATAAGAAGAATGTGAGATAAGACATGCATAATTTCAAGACTGCCATCTACCAATATGTCAAGTTTCATAAAAATATTTCCAGTACTTTTTGAGTTATCACTGGATTCAGTTTATGTGTAAAATTTGCCATATTTTCAGTCTATGTGTTGCCATAGCAACCAGAATTTTCAACATAGGAAGAAAAGAAAAAGACGTGCATAATCTCAAGACTGCCATCTACCCATATGTCAAGTTTCATAAAAATATTTCCAGTACTTTTTGTATTATCACTGGATCCAGTTTATGTGTAAAATTTGCCATATTTTCAGCCTATTTGTTGCCATAGCAACCAGAATTTTCAACGTAGGAAGAAAAGAAAAAGACGTGCATAATCTCAAGACTGCCATCTACCCATATGTCAAGTTTCATAAAAATATTCTCAGTACTTTTTGCGTTATCACTGGATCCAGTTTATGCCGTCCGTCTGTCCGCACTACCGAAAAGGGATAGAGGGCCATCTTACTGTAAACAGAACATAGAAAAGAGAAAAACGTGCATAATCTCAAGACTGCCATCTACCCATATGTCAAGTTTCATAACAATATTTCCAGTACTTATTGCGTTATCACTGGATCCAGTTTATGTGTAAAATTTGCCATATTTCCAGCCTATTTGTTGCCATAGCAACCAGAATTTTCAGCATTGGAAGAAAAGAAAAAAACGTGCATAATGCCCATACTGCCATCTATCCATATACCAAGTTTCATTAAAATATTTTCAGTACTTTTCAAGTTATCGCGGGATCCAGTTTTGTGGACTGACGGACTGACAGACGGACGGACAGACAGACGGACGAACGGACAGACGGACGGAGGGTAAACCTAAAGTCCCCTCCGGTTAACTGGTAGGGGACTAATAAAATGAATAATATCACCGGCATTTAAAGTTGATTAGCGAACTTAGTTTTCAACCAGACTTCTTGTATTTTATAAGAAATTCGACTTATACAGGCTACCAGTGGGGAAAACAGATTTTAATAGTTAAATAAACATTAAGGAAATTTCGATTTAACTTGTTTAAATTAAGCATAAAATAAAAAGAAAATATGGTTTTTTGTTGTGTAAAATGAAATTTTATTTCATCTCGTGAACTTTAAATGACGGTATTCTCACTCGTGGCTAAGACACTCGTGAGAATACTGTTTTTAAAGCTCAGTTGATGAAATAAAATTTCAACTTACACAAAAACAAACAAATATTTCATATAAATAATTATTTAGACACTCAAACTTAATGAGCATCACATGATTTATATTTAAATATGAAGATGACTGAATTAGTCAATATTAAACGCGTGTGTTATTAATATTACGTATTCTGATATAGTTATTGTCCTTAACCATCATTTTAGGGATTATTTCAAAATACATACTGACTGAATAATGATAGGTCAAGACATCAATCAGACGACACCGAACTTTTGTATATACAGGTCAGGTGAAATAAGTTAACGCAAGAAGCTCTAAAGGTGGTTTAATTAAATTATTATACTACATGATATACATAAAAAAGCAAACAGAATAAATTGTACCTTTTCAGAACTCATGGCTGCCTTTATGTCCCGCTCAGTTAATTTCCAAGATTCACCAATCTTTTTTTTAAACCAGGATAACTTGTTTGGCATCAGCTTCTCTATGCTCTCATTGTTACTTTTACACTTGAAACACAAGCATTTTATATTTTTTATAAAAGTGCTTTCTAACTCTAGAGCAAACTTGACCTGCAATATATTTCAAACATTGTTTAGCGAATCTGAAAAAGATTTACTTAGCATTTAGTTTTCATCTCATCATAGAATAAACTGAAACTTGCTTTTCAAATGATATGGTTTATAACATGTCGAGTGTGCAAAGCGTTCATTTTTACTTTGAAACCGAAGATCTATTCTTAAGTCATTGCCGTAGGAAAAGCAACCAAATAATTGTTTCAGGAATCTGGCACCACGAGTCATATATATCTAACATCGCTGAATGGCTCGATACGGCCTTTGGCATTAATTAATAATATCCCGATGAACGGCATATTAACTAAATAAGCAAAGTTTTAACAATAAAACCCTAAATTTGAATGTAAATATTAACGACATTTCTTAAAGTTTAGCAGTCCATCATCACTTTCCTCATGCAATCAATCGTTGCAATTTTTATCCAGTTTTATTCTAAATTAAACGATTTCTTTTCAAGTAATAAAAAGTAAGTTTACTTTTGTTTTATTTTGTCTTTTTAATTCAAAGAGGAAAATCTCCATAACAGAGCCCAAATGTTTACATGTTGTATTTTCTAAACGGTTCGCGAGATCTCGAGCATTTTCACAGTGTTGTGGCGGACAAAATACGTATTTACTGCTGTTTTGCAGAAAAAATGTCAAAGAAATTTGCTATATTTTAATTTTAAACGATGTATTTCGCGATGAAGTAAAGCGGCATTAAACGTTTGCTTATTTGTAAGCTTTGGAAACTGGTATGATGTCTTTTAAACATTATTAACAAAATATAAAAAAGCAGCTGATTAAAATTTGGAAGCCAGAACTGCCTTTTAATAGGAAAAATACAATTTAAAAAAAATCTGCAAAACAGCGAACTTGTTTCTACAGGTATAGAACATGAGGTAAAGAATTTTCCAAAATTGGATAGATGGAAAAATTCTGAATTTCTTGACAATGGAATGGCTTTTACACATATGCAAGACTGTAACAGTGTTCTACGCAGGCTTTACGCTGGATTTACGATAAAAGTGTGTTACATCAAGGTGAGAAAGTAAAAATGGATCAAGAAGCATTAAGCTGATGCATATGAATTTCTTATGTTTTTATAATAATCAAAAACTCCACAGAGATTTCTTACAATACTCGTCTGCCTCGAAGCCGAATAATCCATGTCTCTATATGGGTCACTCGTACCTATTAATTACACGTTTGACGCATAGTGATCCGCGCTATAAACGTTTTAATTAAAGTCTCCATGTACTGTGCTATGCATCTCATAGTCTTACCTATCTGCTTTAAGCTCAGTTTCGATTAGTGTGAACAATTATTATTGCCTATAATCAGCTAAATTTGTGTCTTTTAGAGAGTTATAGGAACAGGCTCCTGCAACATTTTCAGTTTTGCCGTGTTGGACTTTCTTTAGGGATTCTTATGTTCTCTATTTTAATGACAAAGTAGCATCTAGATATAAATGAAAACACTGAACAATCTTCAGGGTTAAAGAAATTAACGTCCCTGATTGATTGTACTTGCTTGGTGTGATGACTTTTAACGGTCTCCAAAAGGCACTTAAAAGAGGTAGGTGTGCAACAAAAAGGTAATACATCTATAAATAGGACAATTATGGAAATAATGAAACATAGTTGTATAGGAAATACTTTATTTTGTATGTAGATTTGGCTCAATAAATTAACAAAAGTGATATAGATATTGTACATGAGGAAAATCATGACCCGGTCGATATATTAATATTAATATTTTTCATTTCTTTGGAGTAATTGCATCATTTTTTTAATTTTTTTTGTCCTTTTCCTAATTTGATGGTATTTATGATTTCACCCTTGATCACGGCAGTGATCGCACATTTTATTCGCCAGAGCACATTCCAGCCGCCACCGCACGCTGCACAGTACCAAAGCAAGCTGTCAAACAGTTAAACATCACTAGATGCCTTCTCTTTCATAAAAACAGTGGATATTCCTTGTTCAACAATCCGGAATTATTTGAATAGATTGTTTGTAAAAGGACCATCTGTTGATCATTGCTGCACAATATTAACTAAAAACAATTTAAGCCAGGCTTTTGCCTTGCCTTGTTGATCATTCTCGTCTGTTTTGTAAAGGATGAGCTATTGAAAATTCCTGTTGAGTTTCATCAAAACTGGATGAAATCGCTGAATTTACGATAAAAGTGTTTTTCATAAAGGTAAGAAAGTAAAAATAGATCAAGAAGCATTAAGCTGATGCACATGAATGTCTTATATTTTTATGATAATCAAAAACTCCACAGAGATTTCTTACAATACTCGTCTGCCTCGAAGCCGAATAATCCTTTTCTCTACATGGGTCACTCGTACCTATTGATTACACGTTTGACGCAAAGTGATCCGCGCTATAAACATGTTAATTTAAGTCTCCATGTGCTATGCATCTCATAGTCTTACCTATCTGCTTTAAGCTCAGTTTCGATTAGTGTGAACAATTATTAATGCCTCTAATCAACTAAATTTGTGTCCATTAGAGAGTTATAGGAACAGGCTTCTGCAACATTTTCAGTTTTGCCGTGTTGGACTTTCTTTAGGGATTCTTATTTAGAATTGAGCAGAATTCAACATTTAACACGAATATGGTGACATTTGGAATTAAGAAACATCCGCAGATGTGTTCATAAAGCGGTTTCATGGAACTTTCAATGTTGCCCTAAACGAGAAAACATTAGGCTGAACTAAGTAAAATTGAATTTTGAAAGAGGATCTGAGGTTATGAAGCTTGCATATCGCAAGACAAATTTAAAAAGCAGGCAACATATCCTAAGGATGATCATACAGTATTCAAGTAGGAATACTGGGACCACCCAAGTTGAAAATGGCCGAATAGTAGAAACAAAAACTTATCAAATGTTTGAGGATACGTCGTTTAAAGGACTTCATATTCTAGCTTCTGTAGCCATCTGGTTAGTGAAGCGGATCATCTGAGCATGCTAGTGAAGGACCATTGCTATATAGTCAATTTCAATCTTAAAAGTCTTCCTTATATGTACATTATACAGAGATTAATAACAAGACATGGAACAGTAAATACATCATAAAATAAGTAAATACCTGGAACAAAGGTTTAAGCATGAGGAACAAGTAGTAAACCAAAGGAAGAACCGCCTTACTTGCACCATACCTTATATACACTAAAATATTCCGTTTTTGAAGTCTTTTCACTGATTTTCTTGACGTGTCGCGATAGAAAATAAATTTTCGACCTTTGTACATCAATTGACGTAGTTTTGAACCGATAATCTTTAACTTTGTGCAATTTGCAGATCAAATCTTATATCTTTTTTTCCAATAATATTAATTTTGATTGTGCAAAATTACCGAAAATGTAAACAATTAGAAATATATTTTCATTTTTTATTTTCTCTAAAGTTATATATATACATATAAACGTACTTTTTTGCATTTTAATGAAGTAATTAAGTATGTTTTTGTTTGTTGTTTGGGGTGCCGAGCTTAAATTGAAATAATGAAAATATATATTAATGAAAGTTTAAAGACTCTATCAGCTAAATTTAACGCGTAAATTATAACATTTTGTATAAAAGAAAGAATTCCGGTATAAAGAACATACTTTTATACATGTGTAAATAATTAACATCGCCCTGAATGAACTTTCAATATGAAAGTTGAAGCACTTTGGAAGGATTTCGAACATGCTAGACAGCAATGACACTTAACCTGTTGTAAAGTGTTTAAGTTCAGTTTTCACTGTGTCATGTTGTACTATGATGCTTTTCTGTTCTTGTTTGTGTTGGTGAATGACTTATGCATATCTAGATTAAAGTCACAAGAAATCAATATATCATCAATATAATTATGAAATGCGTACTCATTTATACTAAATGTATTAGTACTAAATTTGTACTAAAGTATTTTAAATACCTTCTAAGATACCCTTTGAAATGTGCCAGAAGGGATTTTCTGTCTCGGAGAGGAAGTTCTATTCATTTACTCTCGATCTCCTCTGAATTTCTATTTCTGCTCTACTTGAACCGGAATGTGGTATTAAAATAGATGAAAACTCCTCTATGGTTATTTCAACGACAAGCTAATCCTTGAGAATACCATATACTCTAATGAGAGAGAGGGCATTATTTATCGCAAGAAACAAGGTTTCATTTGTTTGGGCAATTTGAAACACCACATCAGCATTTGCGATCAAAGTATCATAATCTCACTGAACACATCGGCTCAAAGTTTTGTTCCTACTTCTGGCAATGAATGAGCTCAACAATCATTTATTACTTATGAACCTGCTTAACAATAAGAATCTGACGTTGTCCACTTTGTTATAATCTGGTCGGAGTCCAAGGTCGGCCATTTTGAAACCGCCACAGTTTACATGATAACTGAGAAGTGCCATTGATGTTTTAATGGTACCTTTTATTTTTGTGTCATACTTTACCCTTATTTACAAAGTTTAAAACTAGCGAACCCACTAGCAGAGGTTGACACATTCAACATATCATTACTCATAGGAGCGGATAAAATTGGGAGATTAAAGGAGACCGTATGATACGGGGAGACGGCCCGACAGCTTTCCAGTTAAAGATTGGATTTTTACTGTCCGGACCACTTCTGGGCACGTCATCAAATTCAGCTACGAACTACATTATGAACATTATAAGATCTGCAGCAGATGACGATGATTATCGTGAGCGATTCTGGAAACTAGAATCAATCGGCATTTTACCTGCAGCGGAGGCAAAAGCTTCTGACTCCTTGCATAATGTTCAGAAGAACTGCTTTACCTTTGAAAATGGTCAGTATATGGCCATAGAAACGAAACCCGATCACTCTAATTTACCCGAAAACTATAGCATCATATTGAGAAGAACTCAGAACACCTTACGACGACAACGTTGAATCCTTTTTGCTAGAAAAGTACGAAGATATAATGAAATACCAGAAAAAGGGCCTTTATTATAGCGAAAGTGAATTATTTATAAAGTTAGCTCACTATATCAGACATCACGGAGTTAAGAAACATTTGGTCAACACCGCTGACTGTAGTTGTCTTCATAACAAATTTTCAGCCAGTCTTAATGATTGCATTGAAACAACCCTCCTAAGATCAATTTAAGAAACACAGATATGCCGTCTGCAAAGATATTAGAAAAGCTCCTCCTCAAATACAGATCAACGAATCACACAATTTCTGTGACTGAACGACATTTATGATCCACATAGTGACCACCTTACGACATACAGATTCAAGTCCGTGCTTTTCGGTGCCACATGTTCACCATTTATACTTCTTCATGCCACTATAACTAAGCACTTGAGTGCTAAAAATCAAAACTGCGTGAGTGCAATACTTAGGAAACATGATAAACAATATCAACAAGGAAAGGCGTCGTTCAATGAACAAAAACAGGACAGGGAACAAGACTTGTTTGTTTATAACGTGATGCTTAGTTTTTCTAACGAGAGTTCCTTACTTGGCTACTTCTAGAGCTCACAGAAATTGATGACATCTGCTGCTTTTAACTTGCGAGCATGGAGCTGGAACTACAGTTCAATGCGCAGCCTGGCAGAGGCATACGAAGTAGCCAAAACTGATGAAATAACTACATCTTTGGAATAAAATGGGACCCGACATCACACCAGATGTTCCTAGCAAGAAAGACAATATATACGGCCAAATTGTTAACAAAACATGTCATACTCAAAGGAACATAGAAGATTTACGAGCCCCTTAGCTTCCTAACCCAATTTACTATTCGTCGAAAAATCCTACTTCAAGATATTTGGCAGAAAACGTTCGATTGGGACACGTCCCTAAGAGATGACAAACAGACACAATATTAACTTTGCTAAAGACTTAATCATTGTGACCCCAATCCGAGGCCCACATGGAAGATCGGGAAACTGAATGTGTAAGCCTCGTTAAATAAAGTCGTTACTTACTTACTTACTTACTACTTACTTACTATACCCTGGAGGTTATTGTAAGCAATCTAACTCTATGGTATTTACTTCTGGTACAGGCGACAATGCTGCTTGTTTGGTGTCCCCCTGGGCTCCTTGCCACTGGCTCTTGTTACTGGGTTGGGTGAGGGTTGCGTTCATTGAATGCAGTCATTTTTTGTTTATCTTGTTTATCATATTTTGCGCATGCTTAGCAATTCATTTTCATGGTTTTGTAACACCAATCTTAAGGCCTATGGAGCAGTGATATACATTGCACTTGGTGACCAGTCTGTACGTGTAATGTCAAGGACACGTGCCGCAAATATGAAGCTTTTGCAATAATCAAGACTTTACTTATGGCTGCAATGATTGGTTTAAGACTTCTTCGGGACCTATTACAGACGATATTTACAGCATCTTTAACTTGTGTGTTGTCTGATAATCAAATTGTTGAAAATATTTGATAAGAATAGAGTAGCTGAAATACACCATCTTTCAGAGAAAAGGAGATGGGTGTACTGTCTGATCGAGCACAATCCGGCTGACATTTTGACAAAAAAAGTAACAGCTACCGAATTTCTAAATCGCACAGAAAGAACCCGATTTGTTGAAAGGTGAAAGTCGGTACTTAAGCCAAGCTGCTGTTGAAACAATTGTGTAACTAGCAGATACAGAGAGACAAGTTGATACATTTGTTACCATGTCAACCTCAGCTATTCACAATGTCATTGATGTCAATAGATATAGCCGTTATAGAAAGCATCTTAGAGTGACAGCCTTCATGATGAGATTAGGTCAAAATTCCCGAACTGCGAAAACTTACAATAAAACGTCAACTTTGGCGTAAACTGTTGAGATTCCATATTTTCCAAGCAACCACCTATAGAGCTATAGTTTCATGTTTAAAGTACGGAAGGAGAAACCTAACACTTCGATTATTCCTTGACAATAATGGCTACATTCGCTGTAGTGTAGAATTTTATAACGGCACTCTTGCTGAGCAAATCCGATTCCGACGAAACTTATTGACGCCCATGAAAGTCCATGACACTTACACGTAGGCATGAATGCGCTTATTAACCATATACGCAAAATATACTGGATACTGCCGGTGCATTCAAAAAATACCCAGAAGGCGAAACCAGTGCAGACGAGTATCAGGAAGACCGTACACAGCGACAGATTCATCACCTTTACAAAAGATATGAGTTTAAGATATACAACCTTTTACTGTGACTGAAGTTGATTTCACAGGAGCTTTACATGTACATGTAAGCGGAAAAATAAAAAAAATGAGAGGGCATACATTTGTCTTTTACTTGTGCTTCGTCTAGAAGTTATTTCAGTTATGACTAAATCTTCATTTATACAAGCGTTTCAGTCGTTCCATAGGTTATGATAAGATAATTTATCTGGAAGCAGCAAATACAATACACCAAACACCAATTAATGAAATCTACTTCCGTAACATGCCTGTTTCACAATCATGGTACAAAGAAGAAATGTATACCAAAGTGCGTTTAACAACTATGCCTTACAACGAGGGTGTATCTGAACCAAAACCGTTGTCAAAAGATCACCAAACAAGCAAGGATAAAGGCACAGGTCACCGTGTCCTGAATAGTTGGCACCACGAGTATATGATGTCATTATGCTAGTATCTTAAAACTACGGGAACCAATGTCCAGACGATTTAAGTCGGCGACGTAGTACTTATTCATAGTGAGACCGAAACATTACAGTGGAAATTAGGAAATATTGAATAACTGGCAAAGATGGATTGACACGAGTAGCGATGGTTCGCACCGGTAACGGGCACACTTCACATTGAGACCAATTGTTCCCCTTTGAAAATGTTGAACAGTTATCATATTTTGCGTCTGGGACGACTTTACGTTAGCGGGACCGGCAAGCAGACATGTGGGCGAGAAGAAGTGATATACGACTCATTTCCTTTTTGTTGTTAGTTTTCCCGTTCATGAACATTTATAATTTTTGAAATAACGCAAAGCATTTGCTTCATTATTCACTTATCACTTAACAGAATATAATTATATTAAATTGGCAATTAAATACTCGAAAAGAATATTACTCATTCACAAAATTTATACGTATGTTGTTAAACATGCTTTAATAATTATTTATGAGTATTCAAATTAAATACCTGCATTTGCTTTTTAGCAAGATCAGCCTTTTTTTGGAATTCATGTATATTATCTACTGCTAAACCAACCTGTAGATATAATGGAATACCTTAAAATAATGTAAAATATGAAAAATTTATATTCTGTTTAAATACAAACTAGTTTTGCTTTCAAAATAAATAAAATCTTAAGTAACTTCTACATCGACGGGCAATAAAACTGAGATAATGTATTGAAATGTTTAATACTGTATATATAGTTACGACGTGCATAAGTGTCATATATAGATATTTGCATGATTTAAAACTTACAGAATCAATAAAATCGATATTGTGATATACAATTATATTCTTATTATCAACATTAATTAGGAAAACAAGGATAACAATAATAAAACCAAGGCAAACTTTTCTTATCTCAAAAGAACAAAATGATTTGTTTATCAAAAGATATCTTCAATATATTTTAAGGTTGTGGTGTTGTGTGTTGGGGGGGGGGGGGTAGTTAATAAAATGTTTATTGAGTTTAGGTAGCTGAGGGTATAAATGAAAATAACGATTAGATAAAGTAATATAAATTTACCAGTAAGTTGATGACTACAATAGCCATAAACAACATGAAGATGACGAGGAACACATTACTCATTATTTCATAAAGAACAGTATCGTCTAGAAACGTTGAAACAAAGTCCGGACCACCAATCATCATTGAGGTTGTTCTCAGTGATGTCCAAATTGTACTAAACGGTTCCTAGAAATCATATAGATAACATGAAATACAGGCCAATTTAACATCATGATTTGATGACGTCATGAATGTACGGTAATAGGACCAGTGCGTTTTCTCTGAGAACGAAAAGCGCGAATGATGACAGTAAGATGAGGACAGTACGACAGAACTTTAGTGATAATATGACGGTACTATGGAGAAACACGACAAGACGATGATGATAGACCATTTCGCTGTCGTATTTTCACCTGAGTACTGTCACCATCATACTGTCGTACTGTCACAATCGTACTATGGTACTAACACCATGGTACTGTGGTATTATCACCATTGTACTGTGACAGTCGCCTTCCTGTTGAGCATATGCAAACATTTCATTCACTATAGCTTGCGACCATATACAGGCGTTTTATATAAAACATATTTACCCTATCAAAGATCAACTATCAAGTAATGATAAAAATGTACACCTTTGTCTTCATAATTTGTATTTCAATGGATAGGCAAAATCTCGAAATTTTAAATTTTAATGAAAATGTAGTTATTTCTTAAAAATGATTTTGGCTATTATTTACAAACTTAAAATAAAATGAATTGAATCAACAATAGATGATATGTAAGGTATCTAAAATCTAACTATCTAAGTTTTTCTATCATGATATATACACGAATTAGGAGAGCTTATTTAACATCAGTATTCATAAATGCAAATCAAATACGTAGGAATTGATTCAAAATCATTGCAATTTTGAACATTTACAGGTCTTTTTTATATTCAAGATTGTACGTGTTGTTTGCTGTTTAGAATAAATAATTTCTATCTAAATTAAAGATTGTATTCAATAAAATATTTATTTGAACTGATTGTTTAACTTCATCTTACCTGATTATGAAACAAGCAGTGGAACGATATAGCAAAGGCAACAATCAGGAGTGAAAATACAAGGAGAAACTTCATAAACACTTTGATGATCCGGTACAACATAACTACATATATACCTAACCATTCGAATTTCTGAATGATAAATAACATATTGATCCAAGCGAGGAAGACGGATACCGTTCCGCAAATCCATTGCCATTGCTGAAAAAAATGCGCTTGGGTAACATGATGGTTTTATAGCATAAAAGTTCTTATGATGCAACAGTAGCAAAATGTGTTTCCCTATTAAATCTGACATATATGAATAATACCTTTTATCAAGACCGTAACTATGAGATTTATTGCAACATAAAACAAAAATATTTCCAATGGTGGGCGTTGTTAATGACATTGCCCGACGATTGCATTTAGTTTACATGTTTTAAAATTGAACACGTGTCAGAATTGTAGTTATGTTGCGTGTTTGATTAGATAGGATCGTGATATTCATCCTATGCTGTGTTTCGTGCTATCAACGGAACTTTAAACCCTTAAATGCATCATTAATATAATATTGTTTGATACCACAGTGCAAAAATCATTTGATAACTCGAAAACCTGTTTTATAAAGGACATAAAAAATCATACCAGCCGATAACCAGAATCGCTACATCCGCATGTATTGGCCACAAATATAATTGCAGTGATGCAGGTTATCCATTTAATAACATTTTCAATTTCCAAAAAGTAAAACCATACTTTCCAGGAGAACATTTGTTTCATGTCGAGTATCTGTATAAATAAACCATTTTAAACAGTATATAAACTTTTGAATAATAATTATTATAGTGCACCGAACACAAGAACGGGGTTCAGATTTGCCCTTATCTGTTCGTCAGTTTCCATGATGTATCACATGTAGCAGTATAAAATCAATACAATTTACAGGAAAATTGATAAGCATGTGAAGCTTCGCACCTGGGGTTTTGGCGTGAGTTATTGAATATATTGCACTTTTCAACTTTTATTGTGCATCATAAACGTTTTTGACTAGGAGGCAAATAATCTTTCAGAAATGTTGATCTCAACATGTGAAGTTGTGCACCTTGTTGTTTGCTTGTAGATTTTTTAATTATTATCTGAAGAGTTATTGTCTTTGGCTTAATTAAAATTTGCAAGTGTCAACTTGTGTCGCGCGAAGGACCAATTTTATTTTTACAAATGTCGTGAAATTTAACGGGAATGTTGGTCGGCATGAAAAGCTCTCCACAGTGGGTTTGCATGTGGATTGTGGATTCATTCAGTATTGATAGGGAAATTCTCATTGACTAGGCTAAAGTTGGCAGTTTAAAATATGTGTCGCGCGTAAACCAAAAAGAATCTGACCTGAATTATTGAACTGTACAGACGAAATTGTGCACCTGGAAGGTTGTTAGTGGATTTATTCATTATTTATATAGATATTTTCATTGACCAGGTGAAAAAAATGCAATTTTTGCCTTTCGACCCCAAACTTGTTTCAACTAAATTAGTGAAATAGATGTGTTTATCAGCACGTGCAGCTATGCACCGGACGTGTGCGTGTACATTTATTAGGTATTTGTAGAGTACGCCTTAATGTTGGTCAGTTATGCATCTGGGTTTCTTGTAGACTTATTCAGTATTTTTAGAGGTTATGCCCTTGACTTTGTAAAATATTTGCATTTTCTATCTTCTTTCGCGTGAATTCCAACTGATATTTGATATAAATGAAGAAAATT
Organism: Ruditapes philippinarum; assembly: GCF_026571515.1. Taxonomy (NCBI): domain Eukaryota; kingdom Metazoa; phylum Mollusca; class Bivalvia; order Venerida; family Veneridae; genus Ruditapes; species Ruditapes philippinarum. The sequence goes on along the minus strand of NW_026863123.1, from coordinate 24,244 downwards.
AACAAAACAGTGAATAGATGGGTTTCCGCGTCTTATGGACATATTTCTATTGTATCGTTTGTTTTTAAACTGATGTTTATCTCCTTTAAAAAAAGGTTTCTACATACTTCATAATTTCATGTCTTTCATTTAATCCTTAGTGTCATAAAATTAAATTATAAGTATTGTATCGTATACAGTTGAATCTGATAAGAGTAAAATCTATTTTAGCATTATAGATCAAAATCTGGAAACAAAAGTGATCCCTCGGAAGCATAAGTTTTCTTACCTGAATGAGCAATATTATCGAAGCCAATGCCATGACTCCGTACTTCGCAAAAGATGCGAATACAGAAATACTCTCGTTTGTTAAATCTGAACAAACAGAAAATCTGTAAAATAATAATTATCTTGCAGGTGTACTGAAAATGAAGTTAAGACATCAAATTGTTAGATATGAAACTCTGACTGAAAGAGAAAAGATACAGCTTATTGTCTAGTTAAGCATTCCTGTTGTAAGAATTTTTTGTCGTTGGTGAGTTTGAAGATGGCACATATGATTTAATTGATCGTATGTTTTATTTATGTAATGCCAATGGATCATATGTGATTTATTACATATTAAGAGTATCTTTTTCTTCATTAAAAATTAATAAAATTCAATAACAAATTTATGTTTTAGTATATTGTATTATTAATATACTTTTTATATTAAATATTTGCAAAAACATACTTTTGAATATCTAATTTACTCCATATAAGTAATGAAACGTGAGTATGAATGGATGGACGTTTTTAACTAACGAGGCTAAATCGATTAGATTTGATCCAATAATTATTTCGATTGAGCAAATCCCGAAAGTGCATTGGTAACATTGCATAACTTGTGGAATAATTAAAATCATTGTATTATATTTTATGAAAGACTTTAATATGCGTTTGCTTTTAGCATGACACATTTCAGAATAATAAAAACGAATGAGTAATCATGTCATAACTATTTCACTACAGTGGCCAACGTACAATAAATACCTTGATCATTTGTTTAAAAACAGATTTGTAGTAACATTGTCTTTTAACTAAGGTTTTTTCTAACTCACAAAATTCATATTTTCAATTCGCATTTTGTGTTTAGCTCTCTTTTATTATTATATGAAACATAACAGTATTACTTACATTTTAAATGGTGCATCTTTTTCTAAAATTAAAATCACACACGAACATCAACATGCCTTATTTTTTAAACTTACCTCTGAAACTGATATGGGGCACGTACATCAAGCGTGAAGCCAGTAAGCAATGCAAGAAAAATTGCATACAGCAAAACAATTAGGATGTTTAAAACAAGACCGATGCTTATCCATTTCCTCTTAAGAAGGGCTGACACTAATGGGTGGTCTAACAATTCTATTCGTTTGAATGCGACCTGTAAATTTCAAACAAGTCTAAGCATCAGTATTTTAACAATATCAAAAAATTACACAACTTCTTCAGATATAAAATCATTAAAAAATGTACAACAAGAGTTCTTAAACCAATAAGAAGTGAAATTGCTTACCATAATCATTAGAGGGTGGTTTTCTTTGATAATGTTTGTTTTCTCGGTGTATGGTTTACCTATAAAAAATACCACTTTGAAATGGACATCACTTGAAATTAAACCGTTTTTTTCATGTGTTTTCATGTGCATAAATGTAAATGTATCAAAGTAATAATTTTAAACATTTTGGAATGATTTTAACGTAAGGATTTATTAAGCTATACACTATCGCATTATAAAGCCGATAAAATTAGTGTATTTAAATTTGTATGAGTGAAGCTTATCATCATTTAGCACTGGCTCTTAAGTTAAATAGTTTGATAGATGCTATACCCAAATGAACACAAAATATCATAACTGTATTCATTTCCTAGCAAGAAACCAAATTTTATATGTTTTTATGAAGTGGATTGAAAGTAATTAGTATTTAAAACATACTGCTCTGCCTCGTATCCGAATCTTTAGAATGTTTCTGGTCAACTTTCTTGTCAGCTAAGAAAGACACAAAAAATGGGGGCAATTATCATTTAGAGAAACGTGAAGTTATCCTTTTTAAATAAAGTGTATATTTATATTCTGTGTGAAGAAAATTATGTTTTACTTTTCAAAAACAAGACACCACTCAACATTTTAATATATTGACTGTATATACGTTCAGAATAATTTTGATGATATGCGGCCGTACACATCTTACCCGTTCGCTTAGTTTCGTATAGACCTTTTTTCAGTACGATTATTCCATAGCAACATATGTTGCATTTAGTGCCTGCGCATTCTGCGTACGACAAAAGCGCAGTAACTATAGCATACATTTAGCGCACTTAAAGTCTTTAAAAGGCGTGAATTCAAGTTATGTCATCCAGTACAAAAGAAATTTTGGCATGAATAAAAGCGGTAAGTACTTAAAACGTGAATTGATATTTAAAACAGATATACAAAATTAGCGGGCCTTATAATTCAACGACCAAAAGTCCTCTGTTCAAGGTATCGTTTGGTGACTTTTTCATCAGTAATTTAATACAAACAGCAGGGTGTTAAAAATCACATTTTATAACTTATGTTTTACAAAATATCATACAATTGGTATTCCTTTGAAAGTGGATTTGCAAGGCGGTTAGTGTCAAACAGACTGACACGTGACCGGTTGTTTTTTTGCCAGCTACTTAACAATATCATTCAACTGGGTCGTTTTAGTACCATGACGTAGTTAGTTACATAATATTATAAATATGATTAAACGTTATTTAAGTTTTTTTATTTATACCAATCTCATCAATGTTTATTGATTTTGTGAAGTGACAAATAGTGTACAAGACGTGCATTTCCATGTGTTACAAGAGACCGGAAAAAACGTGTGTTATTCCATCGCCCATTTTAACTTTACAAAAGTTTGAAAAATTAAAAATTATTTAAATATTTTCTGTGGCTAAAATTTCTGTTTGGCATCTCAGTCAAGTTGGATAAAGGATGAAATTAGCTAAACTGAAAACTTTAAATGCATTATATCACGTGTTCCAACTTTTTTCGGAATGATATTTAACCTCGATTTTCAATTTTAATACAATTTATATGAAAATGTAACATATTATATGTACAATCTACTCTTGTTATCTCGATGTCTCCGGGAACGTCCAAAAATGTAGAGATAACGTAATGTCGAGATAAATATATTAGGGTTTGAATAAGGCAGAAACTTATTTTTACAAAAGACACGTGCATACCTTATGTCAAATTAACTATGATATCCCCATGTCTTGTTTCCATAGGACTAGTCAATTTTAAGAAACATTAGAGGATTTTTTTACCTGCGGAAATACGGGTGTTTGAGATAAAAACACATAGGGAGGTTCACCCAGATATAAATCAATATATTGAAAACTTTGTTTTCAGGATGGTTGATCCCGATATCCTCCTGGGTTAGTTATCGGGTCTCGAGATTTTTTCGATCGCTGATTGGTGGTGATGTTGTGAAACAGTATTGCAACGATAGCGTTTCTATACTTTCACTCTTTCACTTACTTTTAAAGGGACTCCACTGAGGTTTTTTGACATGACGGGACTGGAAATATCTTTTTGAGATTATTACTCCATCTGATGTAGGTCTATACCAACAATTTATGTGCAAAATTTCAGATCATTAACTCGGTTCGTTTTTCCAGAATAATTGTTTTAATTGTCAAAAATGACCTAAAACTGAAATGCGTTTAAACGCTTTTCACTCAAATCGGACTGAGAATTACACAAATATACGAGTTTCAGTGTATTTCTAGGTATATTTCTTAATTATCTTTTGCATATATTTCCGTTTTAGGTGCCCCAGTTGATCTATGTGAGAAATTAAAATTTTATGGTTTTAGGCTTATGGACCTCAGTGGAGTTCCTTTAAAGTCATAATGAATTGATACTGTGTTCGAATTTATAACGGCCGTAAAATTAACTCATTTTGGACATAAGTCAATCAACACGTTAAATAGATCAACTTTTATTAAAACAGCTAAACTTGTTACAAAACAAAACCATCATTATGACACCCACTATAGAGCAATTATCGTCAAGTTTATGGTTTTCACACGTTTGAGTGGAACAGACGAAAGAAAACTATTAGTCGAGATAAACAAAAGATAAAAGTGTGAAAATAACAGTTGGGGCTGAAATTTCTCATCGAGATACTGAAAATATCGAAATAAAAATATCGAGATAAACAAATATTTCCAATATAGATAAAGAAGGAAGAAAATCGGGACTTTCAAAGTTTCATCGATATAACGAAATATCGAGAAAAGCGATGTCGAAATAACGATAGTTGACTGTAAAAAAAATATTTTTTTATATGGACGTATTAAACAACAATTAAATTGACTTCTTTTCTTTTTTTGCTTATATATATATATTTTCACATATTTTTGCAACAATAATTTCAACGTCAGTTTAGTGATCGTAAAGGGGGATTCTTAAACAATTGTCTTTTTCATGCCTTTTTGGGTAAATCTTGGCCACAAGGCTTTGAGGGCATCTTTGTGTTTCTGTTGTAAGCTATTTCATATTATTTTCTAATGTTTACTTTAAACAAACTCGGAATTGTCTATTAATTCTTTTTTTCTTCATTTCTATGTAAAGCATGGCTTCTTTTTGCCCTACGCAAATTGCGCATGCGCGAAAAATACTATTTTCAGTCATTTTTTCATAGAACGGACCGCGTGGTAAAAGGTTCTATAAACTAATTGAAAAAATGAACAACTTAAAATTGTGAATTATATAAGTATAACAAACATTACAATAAAAGACTGTCTTTTGATGAACGAAAAATCCTGACAGCCATCAGCAAGCTGTAAATACCGAAAGATATAATGAAGAAGTGATACGATGCGAGCGCATCCTTAAAATCCTGATAATGAGAACACTTTATTAACCGGCATTTTGGAGAGAATAGTCAAGACAAAAACTTCCTGCGTATTCCTTGCGTTGAAATTGTGAAAATATCGATAAAAACTAATTTTCAGATTATTGGAAGTTAAATCATTTTAGTATCTATTTCAAAAATACATTTTCAACCTTTGTTCATTTTCATTTGTACAAAAATGTTTTAAAACGCACTATTTACAGAAATTCTTATTATAAATGTTTGTTCCTTTAAAAATTGTAAACCCGTACTGTTAAAAACTTGACATCCTACAAAAGACCGGAGTTTAATTTTTTTAACATTTTCTAATCATTTATTTAAAACTCTATCCTAATTATATATTTTTGTACTCTGCATTTTAAAATAAACTACCTTCTGAAGTCAAATTAATGTCTCATGAGAAGTTAACATCTTATTGGAAATGAAGGTTTTCCTTTTTCTTGTGCATTCTTCTCCATCGAATCATCACCATCTCTCAGACAACATGAAGGACTACATCGGCAAGATAGCCCTTGCAAATATTACCTATATAGGAAAGTGGCTTTCTCAGAGTATTATTACATAACATGTACGAAGCGTCATACCTCTGAATGCATATATGAATGTCATTGTGGAAAAGTGTTGTGAAAAATCGTTCAAGGCTTCACATGATTGTAAAAAACAAAAACATTGTCAACAACAAAAACAAACAAAACATACAAAAACATAGGAATTAGAATGTGACAAATCAGTTTCTGTCCATATTCAGTCTTTTCACTGTATTTGTAAATAAAACTATTCAGTAATGTTAAACATCTCATACAACACATAAAATAAAATAAACTAAAATTTTGCGGGACATTAACACCTACTAAAGAAATAACAATTAAAAATGTTCTAGCTTTTTGACAAAAAAAATATTAAAATATTAAGAATTAAGATCAACAAGGCAAAGGCAACGTTCACAATTCAATTTTCCATTGAAATAAATGCATTTGCCAGAAGATCAGGAACGAAAATAAAAAAAAAATGCATTTGCCAGAAGATCAGGAACGAAAATATAATTATGATGATATATTATTGTGTTAACTGCTTGTTATTATAAATCTTATTTTTTATCTTACTTTAATACATAAATGATACATTGAATGTCTCTGTTCAGCTCTTTCTTTGTTCATGTTGTGTTTCAAATAATGAATAGTTTTGAACGATTTTCCACAATGACACTCATATATTTGTGTGTGTTTTGTGACAATACTCAGAAAAGGCCCTTTGACTACATAGTTCCTTAGGGTACATGATGTCAATATCGTCCCTCATGTTGTCTGGGTGATGAATTTAACACCATATTAGCGTACATTCATTTCTTAATAAAGTAAATGAAAAATATAAAATTCGATTTTTTTTATTTTTCTTTCCAAGATGTACATTTTATACATTTCCAAGGATAAAAAAAAGATTTTTTTTTTCAGTCAGCTCGTATTGCCATCATTAAGCACAGACTGCCTCTAGTATACACAATTTTATCCGCATTATCTAGATTTGTTTTTAAGTGTGTAAGCAGAATCTCAATTTTAATTTACTGTAAATAGAGCGATTTAAGAAATTTCTATGAAAACGAGACACAGCGAAGACTTGAAATACACTTTTAAAATACATTCTACTGTGAAATAACTTCCAGTCGTCTTAAACTTTTAATAAATCGATATTTTCTCAATTGCAGTTACATGTCGCGGCCGGGGGTACGCATTATCAAGAACCCAATCGCATTCAACACAAAATATACTGACAAGAAAGGGAAAAGTTGTTACAAAGCATTTGTTATATTCAAACTAGAAGTAGGGACATCTTCTTTACAAAGGATATTGAATTCAAATCTTCTCCACGATTTCCTTCAAAATACCTGTTGATAAAGCATTATTATTATCAGAACATTGAGGATGCGATAAATTAAAACCGATAAACTTCGGCGTAACATAATGACTGGTTAGTGTCAGGTTTGACTCCGTTAAACTGTATTGTTAACTAGACATTGTAAGATACATACTGCTCTGTTTCGTTTCCGAATCTTTGGAATGCTTTGAGTCTTCGTTTTTGCTAGCTGAATTAGACATAAATAAATGGTTGTAATTTTTATTTCTTTTGTAATTTGTATTTCATTTTATTTGAATTACATGATATTTCACTTCACTTTTAATATCAACACAAAACTTAACATTTACACATTCACAAATGTATTTTAGAAACTTTGTTTCTATACGTCTGAAAGAGTTTTGTTGATAAGCGCCTGGTCTCTCATCTGTAAGCAATTTCCTGTCCACTTCGTAAAATTAAAATAATAAGCAAAACGTTTACCAAAGTCTTTGGTGATTTAATTCCATGCATATACCTTCCACATATAGAAGATATCTTAAAATAAATGAAGTAATTAGGATAAATTTAATATAAATCTCACTTGCTGGAATAGGTCAACCCTTTAAGGCCCTATTTTCAAAATGATAAAAAGGGAAATAACTGCTTAATATGGATTGCATACCTATATAACTTAACAACAATGTGTACTTCAAGTAGTGATAAGTACGTTGGGAAATTATGAAGCCATTTGTAAAAAACTTAAAATATATCCTACTTGTCGGTTAAGTTAACCATATACATATTAGATATGTTGGAAAGGGCAATAAATTGGAAGCAATGGAAGCTTTAGTTCTGTTAGTTTCCCATTGATTATGGACTTTGTACTGATAATCAAGTGTTTATAATTTATAGCATATAAATATTTCAACTTTACATTGGAAATTTTTATAAGGATTTTTGTTATATGATTTGGTCTACTAGATTGTGTTTTGTGTTATTAAAACTTACTTAACTCAATGGCAGTAGCTATTTTTTTCAAAAAAAATGTTTTCTATTCTTAATTGCTGGATGTAAGTTGTGTTTAAACTATTTTGAAATAAATCGGTTCCAATCATTCTTTGTAAATGTCTCTCTACCATCAATAGATATTTTCGACAAATGCCATATTTAATTGTTAATGACAATTTTCAAGTGATCATTTTCAATCCTTCATATATACAATCTTGCAAAATACTATTCATTTTCATTTTAATTTCATCTTATTTTGAGTGTCATGCAAATTCAAAACAGTTTTGTGCGATTGTCTTAATATATATTTTTGTCTGGATGACCCGGGAAGACAAATCTTAATAAGGTCGTTTCTAATAATTATAAAAGGCATTTTAGACCGAACATGTTGCCAGATATTTTCCTCGTCATCAACTAATGTCTGCTGTATATTGATTTAATTTATTTGCATAATTTAGTTTAACTAGTAAAACATATTTTAAATACAACGGTTTGCCTAATTGTTAAGAACATTATGATGTCCAAACTATTTTTATATATTTTTTCAGATCATGTTGATCCTTAACTAAGCCTATAATGAGAATTGTACATCAATTATAATAAAGTTTAAATCACTGAAATTATTATACATCGGCCGAAGAAAAAGAAGTTAAACTTAGAAAAAAAATAATTACGATAAAAATGAATTTTTGTAACAGTCTCAAGAAAGCACTCAAATGTTCAATATTTTTGCTACACATAATATGCATGTGACTAGGTCCATAACATTTAAACAGACATATGTATGTTCTAATGGAAAATACGATGTAAATAACAAACATATTTTTGAAGTTAGAATTAAATCCCTAAAACATAAAGAAGTTACAGAAAAAAAGAAATTTTAAAGGGAAAATAATTTGAAAATTAATTTGGAAAATGTTGACGCTTATATTAAGAACATTTCATCATTATATGAAAGACGATATGAAATAAAAAATAAAGAGATGAGAGCAATAAAAAGGTCAATAGGGGAAATATTTCTTCAACAAAGTCATGCTAGAGTTTCGAATCTTGCAGTGTGGGTGATAATAAGAATCTGAATTTTCATGTAATTTTGCAGATTTTTTTGCTTCAGAAAGATCACCTTTTCCAGATTTTGAGGTATATAACTTAAGAAACTAAAAAGTTAGGGTAACAAATAAAATAACTCTTCTGTTCAGTGTTCAAGGAGGTAATTCTGAAAAACATGTGTGCTAGAGGTATACATCTTGTCACACACCATGCTGTTGATGATAAGAAACATATATTTCTTAATTATGTAAAGTTTGAGGTAGTTACCTTCAGAAGTAAAAAAGTTACTATATTAATAACATTTTTGAAGGAAACATCAAAGTCCAAGGAGGGATAATTCTGAAAAAAAAATAAACAAAATATGTGCTAGAGATATGACTCTTGTCACAATCATGTGGGTGGTGATAAGTAACTTGATTTAAAGTTTGGAGTAGGTACCTTAAGACATAAACTAGTTTATAGCAAAAAATCTAATCTAATGGTGAGATACTTGTGAAAATATTGTTCCTAGAATTAAAAACATTGTCACATATGAAGTGGTTGATCATAGGAAACATATATTTCAAGTTGATCTCTTGAAAAATAAAGAAGTAACTTAAAGATTAAAAATGATGTATTTAAAGAAAATTCTAAGATGAAAGAGAGATTGTTCAGAAAATATGACTTCTTAAGTCATGAACATTGATGTGGTTGATGATAAGGAACATATATTTGATGTTTGAAGTTGATAGCTTAAACAATAGAATATTTCTCTGCTAAAAACTTTAATCTGAAATCTAGCGCGGATTCCATATACTTCGTACAGTCAGCTGAAAATGATTAGATATAAACGTGATTTCTTCAAAGCTGTTTATTGTACCATTTAGTAAAAAAGTTACATTGTTTTAAAACATGCAAATTTTAATTTTTTTTATTAAATTTTTAAATTTGTTCACTTTTTTTGTCTTTAAGCTGTTGAGAAAAATTCAATTTTTAGTTCTTTTTTCTAGCCTTTTCTAGTTGCGTGGTTGCACTGTAACTTCTTCAATAATTTTGAATCGCCCTTAGGAAATGTTGCCTGCCATTTAAATTTGTCAAATTCTACATTTTGTATTATAAAAAAAATAATAATATAATCATCATATTATATTTCTGAATTAAAAAGATCGTGCTTTGCTATAAATATATGTGATGGTTTGTGAAAATAGTAAATAAATGGATATAATCTAGCAGAGGCATATACCTTTAGTATTATTTTATTTGTGTTCAGACATCGTATTTTGATAATGAACAATTTATATTTAGATTATAGCTCTAGCTATAAAAGGTAGAAATTTGTAACCTACAACAGGATCCGTAGGTATCAGCTGGTAACAGATGCACCGTTTTGGAAAGTATATGGCCAAAGAGAACGCCCTTTTATTTATTTTAATAAAACTTACTAACTTAACTGGAAAAAAATTTGTGAAAATAACAGGTTTTTTTCACATCGTTGACATTACGACCGTTGTTGTCTGCTTTTTAACTTTGTATTTTGACGTCATATATGATATGCAGGCTTCATAACCTCTGATCTGATTTCAAAATTCCATTTGTTTAGGTCCGCCTATTGTTTTCTCTTTTCGGGACCACGCTTACTATTACTTCGGGACCATACGCCGCTTTTCATTGAATAGCACGGCAGATAACCGCCGTATGAAAACATCTGCGGATGTTTCTTAAATTCAAAGGTTCAATCAAACCGAACCTGCAACATTTGCAATATTGATGTTTTGGACTTTTTTATGGATTCTTATCTTCTCTTTTTCAATAATAGCTTGAAAACAAAACTTTCTCATAATTTAAAATAACTTCGTTTTACTTTGACAGGGAATTTTTTTGTTGATATTTATCCTACCTTGTTTACTTGGAGTTATGTGTTTTCTCCAAGTTCCAAGCTGGTAAGTGTCATCAAGAAATTCATAATTGAATGTTACTTCAAATTGCTTGCTGCTCGCCTTCGACATTTTTGTGCAATGATTGAATACTTCCATGGCTGCCTCTTAAACGTGATATAAAAATACGTCCACATGTATATACATTAGAAAGATTGCCTCAATGACATAACTTCTTCAGGGCTAAATGTTTCGTTCAACTTTCAAGTTTTATTAAATGGTAAAATCCCCTTGTTTTAAAACTAACGTATTAACATTACCATAACTACTTTAGTAATGTTCAGACAGAATATTCGCATGTCTGGATGACGATTACACAAAGTTTCGCAAAGTGTTTTTTTTTCAAGCAGCCATAGTAAACAAACCTATGCTACGTATTATAAATCAAATGATTTAAATGTACATTGCATAAACGAAAATGTTTTACTTGGAAGGTTTTGATTTTCTAGTCATTTTTTGTCTTCCTCAGTCTACTAATTGGTGAATAAGGGTCTCAAGAACGACTGTATAATCAAAATTTACCTCTTTTGAATATTTGTGGTTAAATATTAACATCGAAATTAAAACATACATAATGCAAGCAATAGACAGAAAATATAAAGTAAGTTTTCAACATACCAGGCATTTGTCTGATTAGCTTTCTCATTGGTGTGTCATGAAACTCATCCGAGTCATTTAATTTTGATCTTGATCGCAGCATTTTTGTCCATTTGGAGTTCTCAAGTTGAAATATCCTAAGAACTGTTTCCCTGAAAATTGCCGTATGTTGATCAAAATGTTAAGACCATTTATAAGGTTCGTGATTTGCAACACTTAAGTTGTTCACATTATTTTAAAAGACATACATTACTTGTTTGATACACGATGGTGTCAATAACAGCTTGATGAAGTAAAATTCAAACAATAGTTTAAAGCAACTTTTTATGTTATATTATATTTGGAACTACTTCCAAATTGTAATGCTCAAATGGGAAAAATAATTCATGATAATGCAAGGTCAACACTTACACGTGGTTATTATCAATCGCTAGATCTAAACAATTTATTGCTGGTTTATCAAGATCAATCTTTTTTGAACTTGCGAGCTTATAGAAAACTTCCGTTTGACCTTTTTGCGCAGCAAAATGGATAGGTCCCATCTAATTCAAACAGAAATAAGATTGAAATATTCAGAAAAAAACGAATTATTCCTCTGAATAATATAGTAATAATAATATAGTTTGCATATTCAGAACAGAAGAATTAATTTCAAAACTTAAATGCCTCTATATATTCTCAAAGAAATTCAAACTAGAACTTAAGTTTTGTAGAATAAGCAGAATACTGGTAGTGGTAGCACTGTATACATTGATATGCACAAAACATGAAAAAAAGAAATTAATTACGATTCCAATAGTGTGAAATTCTGATATGTAAATTCTTCCTTGTATTCTTCCTTGTAAACACGCCCTTTGTTATATCTACATCAAACCTTGAACAAACGTCAATCTTACATGCGCCGCTGATTTTTCATCAGAACGGTTAAACCAAAATCGGTCAAATGAAAAGAAATTTGTTTGTGAATAATAGGGTGTGTCGGATCAAAACATTTTCGGACGAAATTTTCTCAATACGTATTTGAATTCTTTTTTATTTATATATGAATAAGTCAGAATGGTATTTAAGAAATGGTATGCAAATATGCTTGCAATTATTTTTGGGATAGTGCAGATGAACTAAATAGTGCGCTTACGATGAAAAAGTTTGATTTTTACACTATTGAATTTGATGATTATTCATAATAATTTCTTTTTATCATACCATCAACAATCTATTTAAAAAAATATAACATCTTATCTTGTGTTTTATCCGCGTCATTGTATTAATATCATATCCTGCATGTGATGTGAACGTAGCCGCTAGTCGATGCTGTCATTATTCTGTGATATTTTTATTGTACTATACCCGTACAAATTAATTTTTGAGAAAAAATCTAATAAATAAAGCGCAAACCAAAATATGCGTGTGAAGGCTATTCAGTTATATCAGACAAGTGATAGTACCATGTGACATAACAGATCGTTACCCTTTAAAATCAGCTCTGAAGTCCAAATAGTAAATAAATCACGTGAGGTGTGATAAAAACATTTGTCACATAATACTTGCAAAAATGACCATTATCATACGTAAATAATAAATGATAAAAATATAACATGTTAATTTATTTCATCATTAAAATGGTGTTAGCATCAAATATTTTCTCAAACAAGCTCTTGTAAGCTTTCTTTGCGAAAAGGAAAATGATTAAGATATGCGACTACCTTATTGTTATCTTCCAAATTTATATCAGCGCCACTTTCTACCAGCTTTATTGCGCATTCTAACATTCCATTTTCGGCTGCATAACTTAATGGTGTTCTGCCATTTTTGTCTCTTAAAAATATACTGAATTGTTCTTAACTGTTTAATGGAAAATCACGCATAAATATCACATATATAAACAGTTGTATATAGACGAAATTAATCATTACCCTATATAGCGAATAATTCCACAAAAGTTGTGTATCTCTTTCTCTTGAAAGCATGGTTATTCAAAATTATTTTTTTGATTGGATTGATTAAGTCATCCAAACTGCAATCTTTGTTTGTAAGTGACAACAGCTCATTCAGTAATCTTGAAAGGCACTGAGAGATTATTACGTCATTTTGCACATACCCTCATTCACTCGCCATTATGGAAAAATAAGCCTAACTACTAGTATGTGCTGGTCCGATATATGGAAGCATTATGTTGTTATTAATTAATTTACTTACTTGGTGTTTATTTTTGCACCTTCATCTAAAAGGATCTCAACGACTTTGACATGTTTGATTGCGTCGTGGAGTGCTGTACGTTTTGATTTGTCATTCATATACATCAGCTTCGGTTCCTCCTCAATCAAACGTTCTACAACCCTTTGTAATACAAAAATGACATGAAATCGCTAAATATGACAAAATTGACATTATTTTAAATATGAAATCAACCCATCAACTCAATACTTTAATGCAAATAAAAGTGATATAAAATATAAATTGACAAAATGGTTTTATTTATTTTGTTAAATCAAAACACGCCATAATACACAAAATGCTAAAACTTGATAAGTGCTTGTGAAAAAACGCAATAAGGATTATAAAAGCGAAGAAAACACAAAAAACAAATGTTTACAACAAGCACTTGGTTGAAAAGTGATGAAAAGTAACAGTTACCTTATTCTTCCTTTTGCAGCTGCAAGATGCAATGCTGTCTTTCCATTTTCGCATTTTGTACATAAATCAGATGTTTTCTTTATTAAAATCTAAAACAACATTTCATTTAGTGTATCGTACCTTGTCACAATTTTTTTTATAAAGATCCATTTATTAATACATGTACCTGTTTTAACATTTTATTAATAATATGTCTTTACATAACGGTTATCAACTGATCCTATCTTTACTCGCTGTCGTATAGAATCTAGTGCGTACCTTATTCTTGATTTGATCATTATCTTCTATCAAACTGCCTTTTTTTCTTATTCATTCATAACAATGCTTTCGTTTAGTAAGAAAATGGTTTTAATTAATTTTGTTTTTTTACTCTTTTTTTTCACAACTGTATCTTATAGCAATATTGTTTGATACATTGTCTAATTGTCTAATTAAAAAGGTTAAGATTATTACCTACAGCTTAAAATAAATCAATAGTTTTTTTTTCAATCAATTCAAATGTTTAATGTATTGTTGTCTCATTTTCATTGCTGTATATAATATAACAAGATTTTCTCAACAAATTTAAAACGAAAAATATACAATGTAATTTTTTATTGAGTTTCTTCTTAATATTCCATATTTCCATATTACTATGTCCTTTTTACACACATTGATATTAACCCAGAAAAATGAATTTAGATGCTTTTTTACCTTATTGTTTTAAATCTATTTTGGAAATTTAAATCACAATTATTGTTTTGATATTATCTTTTTAATTTTCTTAATAAATGAAAGTAAACTGTACCTTTACTTTTTAAATCATTCTACAACAACATCTGTACATTCATTTGATGATTAATGCACATTAATCTTATTTTATCTTTATTTTTAAAGGCACACTAGATAAAAAGAGAGGAGTATATAACGGCATGATGTATCAGTACTTTTGTTTGACAATTTTGCAAAACAAATGTTGCTTTTTTAACACTGTGTAAATTTTGCATACAGGTAATCTCTAAGACATATAGGTGACCTACCTTGCCAATTTTACAGGTCCATATAGTGCCCTGGGGTTCTTTCGCTTGATAAATTTGATCCGATTATTGGATGACAATGAATACAATGAATAACATAACATGACAGAAATATAAACAAGAAAAAATAACATTTACCAAGTGCATTCTCTAAAATTACCAAGCCATGGTAACCTAGGGAAAGTGTCCCGAATTGCACCATTCCCGCATTGCACCATTTTAGTTTGCGCAGAATTCATTAAAAAAGAGCATTGTTAAAATTTAAACACGGCTTATATCTATTATTTACATGTTGATAAAATTATAATTTCATTCATAAACGATTTAAAAAATGAAAACGTACATTTAAACATTCCAAGTACCCCTTTTCCGCAGCTACATGAAGAGGTTCTTTTTTATTTTTCGTTTCTTTAGATGTATCACCGGTAGTCTGAAAAACAATAATAAAAGTACGAAAGTAAAACTCATTTAGAGGAAACATTTCGATATCAAATCATGTCTTACAATCTAGCTCCACTCACTCATTATTTTTATTATTATATTAAAACTAAGCTAATATTTATTTTAACACTCATTGTTAAATGAAATTTAACAAGGGAGTATTATTACTCTAATGTGAATCGGGTATATATATATATACCCGATTCACATTAGAGTAATAATACTCCCTTGTTAACTTTCATTTAACAATGAGCGTTAAAATAAATTGTATATATATATACCCGATTCACATTAGAGTAATAATACTCCCTTGTTAAATTTCATTTAACAATGAGCGTTAAAATAAATTGTATATATATATACCCGATTCACATTAGAGTAATAATACTCCCTTGTTAAATTTCATTTAACAATGAGCGTTAAAATAAATTGTATATATATATACCCGATTCACATTAGAGTAATAATACTCCCTTGTTAATTTTCATTTAACAATGAGCGTAAAAAAAAAAATTAGCTTAGTTTTAATATTATAATAAAAATAATGAGTGAGTGGAGCTAGATATATATATAAGACGAATAAGATTTGTATCAATGCTCGAATGCAACATACCGTTTTTGATGCAGTATGACATATTGTAAATATATCAAAGCTGGCCATGAAGCAAAACAGTTATGAATTGTATAAATCGTTAGTTCATCAATCTGTACATATCTCGTTATAGATATAATTATGTACAGTAGGGCGAACGTTTCATTTTAGACGCAAAACGCACGCTCTGGAAAAAACGCACGCACGTTACACGCTATACGCGAACGCTATAGAATAATGGGAATATTGTTAAGGTTGGCTTAGCTTGTATATTGTGATTACATGTCTAACTTTGGGACAAATTTACTTAATGAATTTATTTATGTCTTATTTATATTATGGAGGGACACTGGTGTCAATATTCAGTTCTAGAACAGAATCAATCCCACTACAGACTTTAAATAGAGTATATGTTTCCTTGCACTCTTGAAATAGTTCACTAAATTTTATTGTGGGTGAGTTGGTAATGGGACATTTCAGACAATAGACATTTCTTACCAGACACATAAAACCAGATTTTGGGACACTTCAGAAAAGCTTTCGGGACCTTTCGAACCGGATTTTTGGACACTTTGGCGCATACATTGGACACTTTGGACCCATCGTTTAGACACTTTTAAACTTTCTATGGGATGTATCGGACCAGTTTTAAATATCAATTTTTGTTATATTTATGTATAACATTATTTTTTACGAAGACATGGAAAAACAACAAAGTGCCATCGGCGCCGGTCAAAATACAACCAAACTACTTAGTCGCTTTTTAGAGTTTTCGTCTGGTGCCTACCAAAGCAAAAGTACAACATGGCACAAATCAGCCACCGTAGAATTTATTATGTACTATTTTATTTGTACAAAAATATAGAAATGGTACAATGTATTAGTTAAGCTTTAACTATACAAGTATAAATAATGGAACTATCAATAAACGTCTCATCCAATTTCAGTAAAAAATATATATAATAATACTCCTAATATAATTGTAAATTTTGTCAAAAGAATGTGTGCATGTTTATTGTTGTTTTTTTTTTCAATGCATGTTGATTGAGAATTAACTTGTTTTTTTAAAGCTATCTAACCGTATCTGTCATGGGTAAGAGGTGTTCACTTTTAAGCACACAAAAGGTGAAAGCGGCCGGACAGCTCAGTCGGTAGAGACGCGGTACGGTAATCTGAGGGTCATGAGTTCGGGTCCCTTTGACTGCCAAAAGGCCCAAAGTCTAATTCACATTACTCTGTAACCCTAGGAAATTCAAGAAAATATTTGCATATATAGCAGGAAAGTATTTTACAGTTTAGAACTGTTTAGTATTTAGGGGAATAAAAGTGTAGCGGCCGAATACCTCAGCGGGAAGAGCCGCGGAATGGCAAATGTGTGTCAGGGTTTCGAGTCCCTGCCAGGTTGTTACATATCAATAAAAATCTGTAAATCAGAAAAATAAATACGAAAAATGGTAAGGAATTGTCTCAAATTAAAAATCATCCTAAATAAGGACGGTCTGTGTAAAAATGTTAGAAGATAAACTGGTAAAAGGGGAGGAGCGGACATGTCTGATTACCATCATATAATGCCTAATGAACATTATATCGGATATATTGGTACGCATATAGACACATTTTTGCTGAATTGAATATCAAACATGTTGCAATTAAATAATGATTAAATCCTAAGCGTATGTAAAAAAGGATTTAAACTAACTTCGGCGTTAAGCACGTCGGGATTCGGTATTCACCATGAGGTCACGAACTTTTAAAAATGAAAATATCATAATTAATAATATTTCTCTACATAATATTTTTATTCTTCGAAAGAGACACTGAACATCTTAAAGGAACCCTAAATTTACAAAACAGATATGTTTAGGATAAAGTTCTGAAAAGTAACAGACACAAAACACGGTACTTAAACGTTTAGACGAACGCAGGCGCACGCTAAACGTTTCTGGGGATATCAAACGCACGCTTTCAAACGCACGATAAACGAAAAACGATACACGATAACCGATTAACGTTAAACGCTTGTAAACGATGCATGCTATTTTTGACAACCGAAACGTTCACCCTACTGTAACTAACAGCCTTTAAATATTATTCAAAAAGCAGTCAAAGATTGCAAATGTCTCTTTGAAAGAGGATAATCAATTAGTACTATATAATCATTTTTAAATGCACACCAATGTGCAAAAATGTAGAAAGCCGGGAAGTCAGAGCTACTTACAAATGAAGTTTACACACTTTTAGCTATAACCCAGAAAGTTAAGCAAAGGTCAATTGATTAACGGAGCATCGCATAGGTGTGGCAATATAAGCCCGGATGCAAATTTGTTTAAAATAACCAAAAAGTTATTTAAAAATAGGGGACCCATTTATTTCATTTGTCACAACACGTTTTATATCAATTTTTGGTATTAAAATCTGTATTAATACATGCAAAAGACCAACGCTCAAGGCACATGAATTCTAATAAGAATTATGTATGCTAAAGTTTACGCTGTCGAGTCCACATCAGACATGTCACCAGTCATGTCCATAGAGGCAGATTGGTGATTATTTACCTTCATGCTATTGACACTGAATACGTTTGCTGACTGAAAACAACAATAATGTTGGGTTCTAAATTATAATAGAATGTTTTAAGAAACTTAAAATTGATATAAAACCAGAAATTCAAAAGCACAAACTATCAAACCTAAAATAATTAAAACAAAACAACGAAATACCTGTCTTTGAATTGAAAACATCATTACTCACACAAAAATCCATCTTTTTGATACAAAACTGGTGATTTAACTTTTATAAAGTGAACCAAGCGATGGTAGATGGTAAATATCTATTCTCTGCACGTTGTAAGTGAGAGGAAAACACTTTAAACATGTATACTTTATAAATATGTGTACAAGTACATTGTGCGAAACCTACACTAACCCTACCCACTCACTGGGTACAGACATTTTTTAAATATAAGTGTATAACTTTGTTTTAAAATACATAGTTACATTAAAGTAAGTTTTCATATCTATGTGACTCCTGGGACAGGGCCAACATTGACCAAATGAGTTTGATTTATATAACTTTTGTCAAGTGTCAACAATACAATGATTAATGCAGAATCTAAGCTTAAAAATATATTATTTTTTGGCATATTAATGTGTGTTCTTATGACCTCCCTCCATTTATAGCTTATAACATTCAGCCATAAAAATGCAATGATGTTAATGAGTTTCTTTTTAATATACTCTATTTTCAAATTACTTCGTCCTTTTATACAACACATCGATATTGTCCCAGAAAAATAGATTTATATGCTTTTTTATATTATTGTTTTAAATCTACATGTATTTTAGAAATATAAATCACATTTATATCTTAATAAATAAAGGTAAACTGTACCTTTACCTTTATGTGTCCTTGCTTGTTTAAGAGTCATTTTATACTGTGGTGATTCTACCATTGTATTTGCCTTATATTTCTGATAATTAATTAACATATCTTTAAATGTTATTTGCGGTAAAATATCTACTCATTATTCGTGTGTTCTTTTGAATAATTCTATAACAACAGCCTTACATTCATTTAATGATTAATGTATATTAATCTTATTTTATTTAATTGTTAGAAAAGAGCACACTAGATTAATAGAGAGGATTGGATTTAGCCATAAAAAATGTAACGATGTCATGGGATTATCTCTCTGCAATTTATCATATTGGTTGTTGTTCCTTGAACATATGTTTTAAGTGTATATAACAACAGGTGCAGTATAAAGAACCTTTATATTAGCCGTCTAACCTATATGAGTCTGTCAATAAACAGAGGTTACAGCTGCCGGTACTTAAGACATCTTCATCCTTTTCCTTAGTTTTCATAAATAGTCTGATCAGGTTTTACGTCGCACCGACTCTGTACCGGTCAAATGGTGACTTTCCAGCTTTAATGGTAGATTGAGACCTAAGGTGATCTGTGCATTATTTCAGGCACGAACGGGTACTTGAGTAGAACCTCCGACGTTGCGTAAGTTACTTTGATACCTTCCTCACAAGAAAGAATCCAAAGTCGCTGTTGGGATTCGAACCCACAGCGGTGAGGGGTAAGTTAATTTGTAAACTAATATTCTTTTTTGTGTAATATTCTATTAAATCCCTCCAAAAAAGTTGCGTGTAAGAACATTGCCGAAAGAGGTGTTCAATAGATTCAAAATTCACAAAAATCACAAAGACCCGACTAAGAAAGGTTTTGTTGTAGAAGACTTTTGTTTGTAGCAATTATTCTGTGTAGATATTTATATTGAAAATGTCTAAACTTAGTGTCAATCGTTGTTGATGTAATGTTTTTGTATGTATTTTCCCAACATAAATTTTTGTTTTCAAAGATATTTTCCCACTTATTTTCTGCAGTATTTTTGATAATGTTGAATTTTTTTAACTGATGTTTATAAAGAAAAATATTGGTTCCATTTGTTTTAATACATGACGACAAAATATTTTTACTTGGGGTATTGATACCTGTAATGACGTCAGGATGTATATTTCTTATTAAAGTCTGATATTTGAGGTTATCTGCATCAGGGATTTGATAAATTGTTTCATAAGTGTAAAATTGATTAATTCTAAAGTCAAACAAATGTTCCAAATACACAATACCCTTTTCATATCAAGACTTATAAGAGAATGATTTTTAATTTGATGATATTTTCATATTATTCTAAATTATTGGTTTACTTGGGTTGTTATATTTTGGTATGACTTTTATTTGGTTCCAGTAGGAAATAATATGTCTTAAAAACGGATAACTTTTAAATTTGTTTTGTATAACTTTTTCATTCATTTTTCATTCAAAAAGTAACTTGCCTCCGTATGTCTCTTACTAAGATAAGTATATAGATTTTATTAAAGATCCTGTAACACATTATTTTTATGGTTTTATATACAAATTATGATGCTCAAATTAAGATTTATCGATATTGTAAGTTTCAAAAAACATTATTTATAAAGATATTACCGAATTTAATATTTCATGTAAATGAAGGGAGGTAATTAGAATTTAGTTTTCTATAAATTCTAAGTCAATTTTTCCAATAAGAAATGAATGCATATAATTTAATGATTACCTTAAATATGTACAAATATTTGCAATACATATTTTACATATTCTTCCATGTTTGAAAATTGACAAATTTGCATAATTACATACATATGTAATTCAATGAAGAGTGGTATGCAACCTCAATTACAAAACATACATGATCTTAAAAGATGTCGAGTCTACATTTATATTTTTTTTCACCCAGCTGGCTTTTATGGATAATATATATTTTCTCAATCAGTCATTTTTATTCCCCCGAATTTCATATTTTTTCTTCAATGTATCTCTTTTTATCTTTTCTGGTTTATCATCCCAAATAAAATCAAACATACATTTCTCTAAAGTTTTTTAAAATTGTCAAGCTAGGTAAAGGTATACAGATAAAGCATAGATCAGTTTTGGTAAAGCAAATTTGCCACAAGTTCTGCCAGGTCCATATGATGGCCCTGAATTTCCTCCCTTCCGTCAAAAGGTAGAAATATTTGAAAAAAGCTTTGTATACCCTTTTTGCAGTTTTAAGCTACAGATTCTGATAAACACGGGTTTTATTTTAAACAAAAAGAATCGTATCGTTTATGTTTTTTTTAGTCCTGTGTTATGGTATTAAAATGGTTTTAAATCTGATCAACAGAGAAATAACATATACTTGAATCTGATTTGTTTTTTGTTTCTGCACCTTCATCCGCAGCTAACTTCTAAAAGTTCACGATAAAAGTATTACTTTTCATAAACAAGAGGGCCATGATGGCCCTGAGGTCGCTCACCTGTATATAGGCCCCTGGAGAAAGGCCAGTTTAAACCCCAGGGCTTTTATTTGAACAAACTTGGAAGACACCCATAAGATGTTTCATGCTGAACATCTAAGCTCTAGCTCATTGGGTTTTTTAAAAGAACATTTTTTTAAGTTTTTACTATACACATATAGTTAAATACAATGACACCCCTGGGGCGGGACCAATTTTGACCCCAGGGCTTTTATTTGAACAATCTTGGTAGACACCCATAAGATGTTTCATGCTGAACATCTAAGCTCTAGCTCATTGGGTTTTTTAAAAGAACATTTTTTTAAGTTTTTACTATACACATATAGTTAAATACAATGACACCCCTGGGGCGGGACCAATTTTGACCCCAGGGCTTTTATTTGAACAAACTTGGTAGACACCCATTAGAAGATGTTTCATGCTAAATATCTTAGCTCTAGCTCTTTGGGTTCTTTAAAAGAAAATTTTCTAAGTTTTTACTATATGCAATATAGGGAAAATCAATGACCCCCTGGGGCGGGGCTAATTTTGACCCCAGGGCTTTTATTTGAACAAACTTGGTCGACATCCATTAGAACATGTTTCATGCCACAAATCTAAGCTCTAGCTCTTTGGGTTTTTTAGAAGAAGATTTTTTAAGTTTTTACTATATGCATATAGGGAAAATCAATGACCCCCTAGGGCAGGGCCAATTTTGACCCCAGGGCTTTTATTTGAACAATCTTGGTAGACACTTATTAGAAGATGTTTCATGCGAAATATCTTAGCTCTTGCTCTTTGGGTTCTTTAAAATAATTTTTTTAAAGTTTTTACTATATGCATATAGGGAAAATCAATGACCCCCTGGGGCGGGGCCAATTTTGACCCAAGGGCTTTTATTCGAACAATCTTGGTAGACACTCATTAGAAGATGTTTCATGCTTATTATCGTAGCTCTTGCTCTTTGGGTTCTTTAAAAGAAGATTTTTTTAAAGTTTTTACTATATGCATATAGGGAAAATCAATGACCCCCTGGGGCGGGGCTAATTTTGACCCCAGGGCTTTTATTTGAACAAACTTGGTAGACATCCATTAGAACATGTTTCATGCCAAATATCTAAGCTCTAGCTCTTTGGGTTTTTTAGAAGAAGATTTTTTAAGTTTTTACTATATGCATATAGGAAAAATCAATGACCCCCTGGGGCGGTGCCAATTTTGACCCCAGGGCTTTTATTTGAACAATCTTGGTAGACACTCACTAGAAGATGTTTCATGCCAAATATCTTAGCTCTAGCTCTTTGGGTTTTCTAGAAGAAGATGTTTAAAGTTTTTTCTTTTGGTTGCCATGGCAACCAGAGTTCTGCATGGAATGGAATTCTTTGAACAACTTTGTTAAGGCTTCACACAAGGAACATCCCTGTGAAGTTTCATTATGATCTGCCTTATGGTTTCAGAGGAGATGTCGTTTGAAAAGTGTGAACGGACAACGTACGACGGACGACGGACGACGTACGACGGACGACGGACGACGGACGAAGAGTGATCCTAATAGCTCACCCTGAGCATATGCTCAGGTGAGCTTAAAAGTGATAAACAAGAAAAAACTTTAATCTAATGTTTGAATTTCTTTTTGAACTTAATCATTCAATTTCATACAAATAGTCGTTTAATGATATAGTTAGAGAGCTGTGTTTGCGATCGGAAAATACATTATGTTTTACTGGAGTGTATAGACAGATTAAGCAATCGATTACCCAATACATTGCCACAACAGTTCTGTTTGTACCGCCATGTTGTACTATTTGCATATCACTCTGTACGGTCTTTTCAGAAGTATAAAGTTACATCTTCTGATAAACCGGGCTTTATTTAAATAGACCAGTAACAAAAAAAAAAATTGATCACCTTACATATAACTTTGTAATGTGTTTTGAAAAACCTGATCAATGAAGAAATAACACATACCTGAATCTGATTGTATTGTGATTCTGTTTTTGTACCTTCATCCACACATAGCTTCAAAAATTTTACGTTTTATAAAAGTGATAACACAAGATTTCCTTAATCTGGTGCATGAACTTTTTAACGTTATCAATCAAGTCATACAAATAAATGTTTTAGAATATAGTTGCAGGCCAAAGGTGTCCGTAACCAGAAATCTAAATTATTTTTAACTGAGACAGGAGACAGATATAACCAGCGATTACTCAATCCACTGACACAACAGTTTGCAAGTGTCCTGTGATGGCCGTGAACACCGTCTCCAAGATGAAATACTTGAAGGCCACTCAGCATGCTCCTTTATTATTCATTAGAAGTTTTATGTTTAATCTGATAAACGAGTTTTATTTTTATAGATTAGAAAGTAACAATAAAGGTTTAAATCAAATTTAGGATATTTATCCGTTTCTTTTTG
>NW_026863122.1:0-103501 GCF_026571515.1 Ruditapes philippinarum | reverse complement strand
TGCGATTCCACGCGTTTTGTATCGCTATTATCTCCCCTGCATAAAATATAACGACAGTCAACGAAAATTCCGCGTGAGGCATCCAGGTTAAAATCCCGTACCCGTTATCCGTACGGGAGCGTCGTACTCCTCGTCCGACTTAGAATTATTTTTTTTCTCTTAAACTTGGAAACGGAAGTCTCTTTATGAACAAATACCAAGTCTACAGAACACCATAGTTATCACAGTTAAGAATCTTGACCAATGAATGAAACATGTGTAAATAAATCTTTAGAACATACTCAAGTCCAAGAAAGAGGATTATTTTATGTACCTGTGAATAACTTTGTTGTCGCCCTTTGATTAAATTCTATTTTTAGAATTGAAAGTGAAAGTAGATCAAGGGGAGTAATTGTGTAAGTCATTTATGAACAAAGTAATAACTTTGTTGTCGCCCTTTGATTAAATTCTATTTACAAAATCTGGATATTTCATCATCTTTAGTGACCTTGACCTTGTATATATTGACCTAAATTATATGTATCACAGCCATAGTCTTGATAATGACCATTTGTGTTACAATCCCTCAATAAATGATGACTAAATGGTCCATATACACATCTTCATATTTTAATCTGAACTTTGACCTCTATGTGTGACCTTGACCTTGGCCGCAAGGACCTGAATCTTGCACGCGACACTCCGCCTCACAATGGTGAACATTTGTGCCAAGTAATATTGAAATCCCTCTATACATGTGAAAGTTTTGCTCCGGACAAGCATTTTTCAATGAGCTCTAAGTGTGACCTTGACCTTTGACCTAGAGACCTGGTTCATGTGCGCGACACTGCTCCTCATAGTGATGGACATTTCTATGAAGTTTCATTAAAATCCCTCCATACATGTAGGAGATATGCTCCGGACAAAATTGGACGCCGGCCGCCCGCCCGCCAGGGGCGTTCCCATAATACGTCCCGTTTTTCAAACGGGCGTATAAAAAGTACCCCATTCTCTGTTGACATTGACCTTCCCCGTGAAATTCAGAACGCTAGATCAAAATTATGGCCAGACTTTAAAAAGCTAAAAAATGAAGCGCCTAGATCTAAAATTCAAATTGTCTACCCAGCGAAACTCATTCAGGACGGTAAGCTGATACACGATGCACTTCCGGAGTGGGATAGATATACTCAAATTGACAGGTTCGAGCTCCTTGATCGCATATCTTCTAGTGCCGAGGGTTCAGAAGCAGCAAATAATACGCAACAACAATCACAATTTGCACGTGCGGAAGAACAGGAACTAATAAATCAAAGTGAAACAAGTACTAACTTACAGCATTCTTCATGTAGTGAGCCGCGTATCCCTGTGAGCGCTGGTATGCCGCAAATACCACTGCCAGTTCCACCTCAGCCGTTAATGGCACAGCTAACACTTAATTCTTTTATAAATATGTTGGCAGCTAGCTTATCACAACAGTGCGGAGCATTCCTACCGATTCCCGTGTTAAACAATAACAGTGCTAGCCCACCAAATGACACTATCAATGAACGTCAGAGCTGTCAGATGGAAACGCTGACATTTCCTACCACTGATATTATCCATACAAATAATATGAGCTCCATTAGTCCCAATGTCTCCACTGTCCAGAATGTATCCCCAGATCCCCCTGACCCTTGTGTCCAAAGTACTCACATTGTTGATCTGGCTAATCAAAATGATATAAATCCCATCAGTGTAAATCACAGTATTGATAGTCCGACTAGAAATACAATTTTGCCCCCCAACACATTGAACTCCTCTGTTTTGACCACTTCCTACCCTGAACATGAAATGCACAAATAAGTCCATCCCCAGTTATAAATAAACCAGCTGTTTGTGTTGTCCCGAGTTCGATGCCAAATTTTGACAGTGATGAGACATTATTGAAACGTGTTCCAGATTCGGCGTGTCAACATATTGATACGCCTCTTGCACAACGTGTAACTAGAGGGCGAGATCGTGTATCTGGTATCTCCCGGTCTCAGAAACGCTCGAGTTCAACCAAGCCGTATAGGCGAAACAGTGTCAGCTCTACACGTGAAACTACAGATTTGGGTTTTACGCGTGCTAAAAATAGCTCGGTGTCGAATAATCCAGGTCAAGGTCATCAGGCGGAACGAAAGCAGGCGACGGGTAGCAGTGTAAATACTGGACAATTATAGTTTACTGATCAGAAGGTCACGCTGCGGTGCGCGCTATTGAACATTCAAGGTTTAGTGACCAAACGAACCAATAAATTACAGTCTGAAGAAGTTTTAAATATTTTTGAAAATAATGATATTGTATGTTTTACTGAGACTTGGGGAAATGAATATTGCAATTTTAATGTTAATAATTTTGAGCATTTCTTTTTAAATAGAACTGTCAATAAAGCGTCTGAAAAAAGAGCCTCGGGTGGTATTTGCATTTATGTTAGAAATGATTTTGTGACGCAAGACACGCTGGTGTTCACTAGCGAAGATGATATTATTTGTATAAGAATAAGCGGGTCTAAAATTGGCTTGACAAATGATTTATTTATTGGATTATGTTATATTGTACCCGAAAATAGTAGCAGAGAGGCTATGATTGATAACAGTACATATGATAGATTGCTTGAATACATTGTTAGTTTAGATAATAAATATGAGAACGGCTTCAATTTTATGTTATGTGGCGATTTCAACTCTAGAACAAGTAATTTACCAGATTGGGTTGTAAGTGATAACATCGGGCATGCTGATATTTTGCCAGAAGATTATCAAATTGATGAAAATCTGTTACGCGTGTCGCAGGACAGCGGTCACGTGAACAATAATGGTCAGTTACTGTTAGATTTATGTAAGCAGACTGGTATTAGAATAATAAATGGCCGTTTAAAAGATACATTAGGCAAATATACTTTTGTGTCAAACAGAGGCTGCAGTGTTGTTGATTATTTTTTTATGTACTCAAAATTTATTTGAACATGTAGATTATTTTAATGTAAATGATCCAAATGTTATTACTGATCACTGTTTAGTAGAATGTCACTTGGTATTTTGTGTAAAACAGGCTGATATTATAGATAATAAGCGGTCTTATGAAACGTCGCAATATAAATATGTGTGGTATAAAGATAATGCTAATGATTATATAAGTAAATTGAATGCAAATGATATTGTACATAAATTGAATATGTTTGATGTAAATGTTGAACAATCGCACAGTAATGATGATATTAACTCGTGTGTTTAGTGAATTTGCTAGTATTATGGATGATGTGTTGCTCACCTTTATTTAAACGTAATGTTGGAAACCAAAGATCAAATAATAATTATGTAGATACGAATCAAGAGTGGTACACACAAGAATGTGACGATATTAAGCGGGCATTTTACGCTGCGCTGAATTTGTATAGAAATAATAAATCTGAGGCTAACCGTGTAAACATGGTAACGGTAAGGTCTAGATATAAGTCATGTTTACGTAATGCTAGATTTGTTTTTGATAAAAAAGAAACTAATAAACTTGTGAATGCTAAATTTAAAAATGCAAGGCTGTATTGGAAAATGTTAAAAAACTGTGCTGGTGTTAAAGATGCTAATATACCTATGGAAACTTTTGAGCGTTATTTCAAATCTGTAAATAATCCTGAAGATCCCTTTTTTTCACCGGATGAAGATGTGTTGCATTTTATAGAAAGATATGAAAGTGAGGAGTTTAATGTTATGTTTTCTTGCTTGAACTTGCCATTTACTTATGAAAATTTGTCAAACGCTATTAAACAATTAAGCAATAACAAAAGTGGAGGTCCAGATATGTATATTAATGAATCGTTTATATATGGTAAAGAGGCATTGATACCCCATTTGTTAACACTTTTTAACAAAATTTTTCAAGTCGGACATTTTCCAGACGTATGGTCAGAAGGATTTATAGTACCTTTGCATAAAAAAGGAAGCATGAATGATGAAAATAATTATCGAGGCATTACGTTGCTCAGTGCTTTAGGTAAATTATTTACTAGAATTATCAATAATCGTTTAACGGACTGGGCAGAGACATATAGTGTTTATATTGAAGCACAGGCAGGTTTTCGGTCTAATTTAGGAACTACTGATAATTTATTTGTTTTACATGGATTGATAAATCATTTTATAAATAACAATAAAACAATTGTACTGTGCTTTTATAGATTTTAGTAAGGCTTTTGATTATGTAAACAGGGACAATTTTATGGACAAAAATTAATCAAATTTGGTTCTTAGAGGCAATATATTAAATATTATTAGATCAATGTACACATCGGTAAAGTCTAGAGTAAAATATTGTAACACTTTAAGTGATAGTTTTCAATGTACATTGGGTGTTAGACAGAGAGAATGTTTGTCTCCTTTTTTATTTTCTATGTTCCTTAACGATATTGAAGATATGTACATTAAACATGGTGTTGAAGGGATAGATGTTAACATGTTTAAAATGTTTTTAATATTATATGCTGATGATATTGTGATTTTTGCAAACAATAGTTTAGAGTTACAAAACAATCTTGATTTGTTGTTGGATTATTGTCAGAAATGGAAATTAGTGGTCAATGCATCAAAAACAAAAATTATGATTTTTAGAAAAGGTGGTAGAATTTCAGATGACTTAAGATTTTATTACGGTGGAAATGTTATAGAAATTGTTAAATCATTTGTATACCTTGGTTTAGTCTTTACAGTAGGCGGTTCTTTTGCTGAAACACAAAATACACTTTCTGGACAAGCTTTAAAAGCAATTTTTAAAATGAATAAATATTTATATAAATTTACAAATATCTCCGTTAGACATAGAATAGAATTGTTCGATAAACTAATTTTGCCAATTCTTAACTATGGTAGTGAAGTATGGGGCTTTAATAAAGGATTATCAATTGAAAGATTACATATGCAATTTTGCAAACGTCTATTGAATGTTAAGAAAAGTACACAAAATGACTTTATCTATGGAGAGTTAGGTAGGATGCCACTACAGAATTTTAGATATTATAATATAATTAGATACTGGGTGAAGTTATTATATTCAAACGATAATAGATATTGTAGAAAGGTATATGATATGTTATATAATGATGTTATTATAAATCCAACTAAACAAAATTGGTGTTCACTTACGAGAAACGTATTATGTACTCTTGGATTTCATGATGCATGGTTTTTTTCAAACAATAGGTGATGAAAAATTATTTCTTCTAAATGTTAAGCAACGTATAAAAGATCAATTTTTGCAAAATTGGTCTGGTAGGTTAAATGATTCAAGCAGAGCCTCATTGTATAAATATATTGCTAATCATGGATTTCAGTCGTACTTAGATATTGTTGTTATTAATAAATATCGTATAAATTTGTCACGTTTACGCCTATCTTCGCACAGATTATGTATAGAGACTGGTCGGTGGACCAGGCCTACGAGCACACCAGTTAATGAAAGGAAATGTAATATATGCAATATACTTGAAGACGAGTACCATTTTGTCTTAGAATGTTCTTTGTATCATGATTTGAGAAAACAATTCATCCCAAAATATTACTGGAAGCGACCAAATATGCAAAAATTTATAGAATTGTTAATGAACGATAAAAAGCAAATCATTAAGAATTTATCATTGTATACTGAAAAGGCTTTTACCTTGAGAAAAACTGTGTTATATGGTAATTAATGCTTTGAATGCTAAAATTACTTCACTGTAATAAGAAATGCAGTATTTAGTGTGTATGCTTTCATGTTATTATCGATTTGATATGTTATATTTTTATATAAGTAATAATGTAGTGTATGACGTGTTTGAATAATTATACCCTATTATGTAAACCTCACTTTTTTACATGAAATAATAACTGTTAAATAAAATGATACCTTGTGTTGTAGTTTCACAACTTTCGTTTCGAGTGAAACTTCAAATTAAGGGTGTAGTCACATATTATACGCATTTTATGTGCTCATCATTATTACGCTTTTAAATTCAATTCAAATCAAAGTTTTATCACTTTCGTTCTTTCGTTATTTGTCGGTAAAGCTGAAATACTCATACAGTTCGACAACATTAAAAAAAATTATATATATAACAGCAAATGCGATTATTATACCAAAACAATATTCAAAACGTGTAATTTGTTAGTCTCTATTCTTATGCATGATACGGGTTTTATTCAGAATCAGAATTGTAGGGGTTTTTGAAGCAAAATAGTTATATTAATGATTACAACAATATATGAGTAGATAATATATGACACATAATTAGAAAGTCTCACTAATCGAAAATTTGATAAATTATATTATAAATACGCCTCAGTGCATGGGAGGTAAAACAAATTAATGTGTATTTGCGTTTCATGCATAGTTATGTCCCCTTTCTATTGAAATTTATGAGAGACTAAAATGATTGTGTACATATACTAGATACATGTAGAGGTATGTTCAGATATTATGCATGTATATTTTGTAATATTATATATTGTTCAAAATTTATTTGTAATATATGTACCACATGGGTTTATGACCTTCTGGTTTGAATAAAATCTTGAATCTTGAATCTTGTAAAATGAACAAACATGTCATGAGATATTTTATATCTTTAAACATTTTCATGGAATGTAATTAATGTATCACCATATTAAAGTTGCATGCTTTCAGATGAGAAAAATGATTTCAAGGAAATCAAAATATGAAAAGAAAATTCACGGTCAATTGACTGCTTTGAAGCATAATCACAAAATAAAATTACAGGAAATTAAAAACCTTTTTAATACACTTAAGGTAGAATTTCATTGTAAATCATAGTCAAAGATTTGAGATATGATTATTTATTAATATATTAACCTCATTATTGGTTATATATTGATAAAAAAAACCCCGAAAGACACAGTTTGTAAATATTTATTACAATAAAATATGAAAAAGGTATACGCGCCGAGGTTAGCTATAATTAAAATTCCCGCGCTAAGTCGCGGTGGTGCTTGGGATAATCACTTGATACTGTAAATGGCAGCCATTTTACGATACGAATCCTCGAAAAGTTTATTCTGCCGAAAAGATATGAAAAAATACTTGCAATTCAAAGTTTGCTGGCTACATAAAGATTATCGATTTACTCTTTGCACACTTTTTCTCTGCCTGAGTAAAATAATATTGACGTGTTTTCATTGGCTTAAACCATCACGTTACCAATACACATGTAGGTGTGAACTAATTTTGTGTTCATTAAAATTATTCCGTTAATAGACATATAACAATCTTATTTACAAATGAATTGATAAAACAGCAATCCCAGAAGCATTTTATTAAGATAATAACAATCATTGGAAAAAAATAAATGCATATAAATTGTAAATTTGTGTATGACAACTCAACCCCCTAAACAAAACATAATAGACTCAACTTAAACAAGCGCCTGCTTCTTCACCTAACTATGTAGTTGCATGACCATGGTTAGCAATTTAGCGAACCAAATCTAAGAGATAAACCTATTGTAAAAATAATACTATGACCACAGCAGATTTCGTACAGAAAATGATGCTTGCTTTATTATTAATTCGTCATAAAGTTTGTTGACAGGTTATTTGGCCGTATATAAACGGCTGTTTGCAATATAAACCTCGCCTAGCGGCTCGGGTTATATTAAGAAATAGCAGTTTATATAGGACCATATAACCAGTCAACAATCTTTATAACTAATAATATAAACGTTACGATTATCCTATTAATGGTGACGTTACAAACGCGCAGTATTATGAAGTTTTATATACACGGCTGCTGCCAATTTATGGTGAAATTTCACTTTTCTTTTTATAAATAGAAGTTTGCTCTATAAAAAATTCGTAATAAATATTCCTGAAAGGTAATATGACCGTATATAAACGGTTGTTTGTAATATAACCGTAGCCTAGCGGCTCGTCTAATGTTTACAAACAGCCTTTTATATAGGACCATATAACCTGTCAAAAATCTTTATAACTTATATAATAATACTGCCATTTGTAACGTCGCTTTTCATTGGATAATCGTGACGTTTATGTAGTTTTATATACACGGCTGTTGTCGATTCATAAAGAAATCTTACTCTTTTCTCTAAAGAATGATGCTTGCTGTATTAAAAATTCGTTATAAAGATTGCTGAAAGGTTATATGGCCGTATATAAACGGCTTTTTGCAATATAACCATTGCCTGGCGGCTCGGGTTATATCTACAAATAGCCGTATATATAGGGCCATATTACCTGTCAACAATCTTTATAACGTCTAATAATATCCTACGAAAAGCGATGTTACAAACGTGCAGTATTATAAAACTTATTATACACGGCTATTGTCAAGTTATTCTTTAAAAGAAAATTCTTGCTGTTTTATAAATTAAATTTGTGATAAATATTTTGAAAGGTTTTATGGCTGTATATAAACAGCTGTTTGTAAGCCGCCATGCTCGGGTTATATTTCGAAACAACCGTTTATAATGTATGGAGGGCGATCGTTGCCAAAATTCCAGATATGTAATGTGTTCCTTTTGAAAACTACTTTTGAAAATGCGAACATGTATGTCTAGCTTTTTTGATTGTATTCGTGCATATGCCTCTTAATCCAATCTTTTAATTAAAGGTACCCGCTTTTAAATAACAAGTTTACATGCAAATCTTAACAAATGACCTAACATGGAGAACAACAACAAATTTACAAGTTCGTATCTTCCATTGCATATAATACATAAGCATGTTTACACACTTGTAGATATCTATCTGTACCTGAAAAATACAAATGAAATGTAAAACTCGAATACAGAAAACATATTTTAATAAAACGTGTTTCCAGTCGTAGAACTACAACAGTACGTTAACACAGTAACATGTTTAAAATGACAAAAGTAGATTCACAAAGTTAAACGATTTTAAGTCATGCATGACGCCCCGCCCCTCTCTGGGATCTTCTATTACGGAAATGTACGGACAGGTATAATACCCGTCGTCTCTCTCCTATTTCTCAATAAAGTGAAGGAAGACACGGCGTCCATTCTAACTTTTTTTTTTATTTCTATAAAAAGTCAAATATTTTTGGTATCAAATGAAAGATTACTCCATAAGCTTTCCATGAGTGCCTCGGAAATAAAAATGAATTCATAGATGTATTGAAATTTTTGTTTCAAAATGTATCATTTTTTCCTCTGAGAATTGGTAAGAAAAACACGGCGTTCCCTCTAAATTTTGGATTGAAATAAAATTGTGCTTCATACGATTTATGATATATAATTATATGCCTAAAAATAAAAATGAATTAAATCAAAATGAATTAACTTTTTGTTTAAAAGTTTATCATGTTACTTTCTGTAAAATAGAGAAAATAAGAATCCCTAAAGAACGCTCAAAACGACAAAATTGAGAATGTTGCAGGCTCGGTTTGATTGAGCCTGTTCACGGTAATGGAAAGAGCAAGTTACCGTCCACGCCCCCTAGCACCGGCTTAAGCAAAATTCAACATGAACTGGTACAATTTTGAATTTTGAAACATCCGCAGATGTGTTAATATGGCGATTATCATGAAACCTTCAATGTGACACGTAAGTACCATACCATGAAAAACCGCATTTGGTCCCCAAGTAAAAAAACAAAACACACTCTGAAATTCAGTAAGAGAAACATGGCGTGGCGCCCCCTACTTACTTTTTTTATTTCTTGGTCAATTTTGATAATTTTAGACTCAAGTAAAAGAATCCTTTATGAACTTTCTAGTGATGCCTTAAAAATGAAAGTTAATTACGTAGAAGTATTAAAAATTTTGTTTCAAACTTATCGTTGATTATTTTTTCTTTCTTAAAACCACACTCATATATTAAGTTAAAAATCACGTTGCTTCCTTTAGATACTTTATTCAAAAAAGAAAAAGAATATTGAATGAAAGTTAAGACCATAAGCTTTGAACAAGTAAATTACAAATCTTGAAACAAAGTGATCCCTCGAAAGCATTAATCACAACAAAATTACATAAAAATTAAAGACTCGGTTTGATTGAGTCTGTATATGATGGATAATGAACAAGTGCAACATCCCTCACACCCCCTAGCACCGGCTTGAACGGTACTCAATTCTCGACACTTAATAGCGTTGGCATCAATGATCCCGAAGGACCAGAAAAATATAACAACACAGAAGTGAAGTGCGGGGCATCTTTTTACAGCTGCCACACGGCACTTGACACCTGCTGTTGTGAAGTATAACAATCTGG
The DNA here is from genome assembly GCF_026571515.1 of Ruditapes philippinarum. NCBI lineage: Eukaryota > Metazoa > Mollusca > Bivalvia > Venerida > Veneridae > Ruditapes > Ruditapes philippinarum. The sequence goes on along the minus strand of NW_026863122.1, from coordinate 93,271 downwards.
AAACAAAGTGATGAAGTTGATTGAAGTTGGTCATTGTTCCCCTAAAAAGATTTCCAAATCGCCGATGTTTCTCAGGAATATATGATAAACAAGATCAACAAAGAAATGTGGCGCTCAATGAAAGCAACCCCACATGACCCAGCAACAAGAACAAGTGGCAAGGAGCCCAGGCGGACCCCAAACAAAACACAGGACAGGGCACTAGGCAGAGCACGGACAGGCTATAATCACTAAAATGATAAATAACTTGTAACTGATGTTAAATAATAAGTTAATGCCTAAGTTATCTTCATCATAAATGGTAAAATCAGCAATTTTCAAGTGATGTTGCTAGTGACAAAAATTTTGTAACAAATGTAACAAATATATGTTTATGAAAAATGCCGTATGTTGTCCTTCAGTTTTATTTAGAAATTATGGGAGAGGCGCCGTTTATACTTGTCCGCAATAGAAGTTCGTAAATACTCCGAGAGGGGCGGGGCGTTATGCTTGACTTAAAATCCGTTTAACTTTGTGAATCTACTTTTGTAATTTTAAACATGTTACTGTGTTAACGTACTCTTGTAGTTCTACAACTGGTAATACGTTTTCTTAAACTCTATTTTCTGTACTAAGGATTTACATTTCATTTGTGTATTTCAGATCTATAAGTGTGCAAACATGCATATGTATTGCATGCAATGGAAGATACGAACTTGTACATTTGTTGTCGTTTTAGATGTTAGGTCAGTTGTTACGATATATATGTAAACTTGTTATATAAAGGTGGGAACCTTCAATTAAAAGATTGAATTAAGAGGCATATTATGTGCTATGCACGGGTACAATAAAAAATGGTAGGCATACAAGTTCGCATTTTCAAAAGTCATTTTAAAAAGGAACACTTTACATGTCTGGAATTTTGGCAACGAACGCCCTCCATAATAATGGACCATATAATATGTCAATAATCTTTATTAAGTAATAGTCTAAATTGATATCGTCCTAGTAATAACTATAATTATGTAAAGCCTTTATTTCATGATGAAATAATTCGCATGTCAGTCAGTAATTATGTCAATGGCAAGATATGTCACAAATTTATTTATTTGTTTGTTTATCTGTTTGCTTGTTTATATTTATTTTGATTTATTTATTTATTTTGATTTGCTGTCGTTAAAATACTAGAAATTGACATTGTCTCCCTTCCAAACACCTTTTCTGTGACAGGATGAATATTATGGTGGAAGAGTGCATGAGTTAACAGGGAAATGCGAGGGACTGAAGGGTAATTTGAGCAACATCAAGGCAGATGACGAGGGTTATGCCTATGTTCAAAAGGTTTCATCAGAGAGAGTATTTTTAACACCGGTTAGTATTACTAGACTAAGTATACTTATTTATTGACAGGTAGGCATGAGAATTTTAAGCAACGTATTTGTAGCATAGACGAAGATGAATACGCATTCATATAAGGTCAAATGAAATCTGGCTAGATCTACATGTTGGACGTTGATACATTCATGAATATAATTACACTGGGAAATGCACAGAGCATTTGTAAACATTTTTAAATGGATTATGATTGTCGGAAATATATTCAATCATACTTTTACCGAAACATACTATATTTTCCTTTGAGCGGCAAATATAAACATTCATTTTACATTATCAATTATTATACCCTCTGTTGTTGTTAGCATCTACAACCACGTTATAGAACTACTTTCAATCATTATTATAACCCAGATAATTTTGAGCTATAGCCAATATGTTTCGATTGTATATATTAGGAGGAAAAAAGTACACCTTTAACATTGACATTGTCGGACTTGGAGTACAAGAAAAGAAGACTGGAGGTTGTTACAGATCTAAATTTGCAACGGTAAGGATTTTTTGTTTGTTTTATGTTGACTTGATAGCTCAATTCATATTACACGGTTAAAGATAGATGCATTGTCATATTATAAACATGCAAGGCAAGGTTGAATGATAACTTATGTTTGATCCTATCATTTAAGCAAGAAAAAAACAATATAATTCTATTATCATATGCACATAAATAAGCTACTTGAACATGATTGACAAAAAATCGCAATTCTTAAATTGACATCGTAACTGACATAAAACTGCTCACTAATTGTAACTAAAGGTCTTGATAAAAAGGCTTCTGGAGGGAGTGGGTGATGGTAGGGAAAGTTGGAGAAAGAAAAATCATTTCGGCATTTGCATCTGTTCCTATTTACCCATAGATAAAATGATTAATTCCAAATATTTTTTTTATTTATTTATTTTTTTTTTGGGGGGGGGGGGTCAACATTAAAGAAAGCAAATTTAATGATCAAAAGTTTTAAAGTTGCTTTCTGGATTCAGAATGAACAAATAAATAAATGTATTAGGAATGAACTGTTTAATCCTATGCATACAAAGGTTGTTATGTCGCAATATTAATCGCAAATACATTGGCATGTAAGAACAAGAGACATGAATGATGCGTTAAACAATAAAAAAGAAAGCATCTTTGTTTTTGGTTTGGGACTTCTAAAATGGTTATATATTTAACAAATAAAACATGGGCTTGAGGGCAATATGCAAGTTTACGGACTGGTTGGTCAGACTGAGGAAGGTATATGGCCCGAAGCGCAGCTGAGGGCCATATTCCTTCCGAGGTCTGACCAACCAGTCCGTAAACTTGCATTTTGCCCGAACGGCCATGTTTTATTTGTTATACCGAATCTAACTCCTTTCATCCATTTGTTTTGTGCTTTTGTGCTGTCATTTTACTATTATTTGCTTTCAAATAATAATTTTACTTGTTCAGTGTGTGAAATATCTCAAACCCTAGTCGGATTTTGTTTAATTATTTTCAAGCGATGCAGCAAAAAATCATGCTCTTCTTTTAATATTCCATTTTTGTTAATCAAATTAAATATTTAATGTTACTAGACAAAAAACAGGACTTTAAGAATTTCACAAACTGTATAAATAAAATTTATAATTAAATTAAAGACAAATCATGACTTTTGATCAACATGTAATAAATTTATGTCTCTGATAAAAAGGCGAATCGCCTGGTCATTTTGACAGTTTGTGTCGTCGTGAAATTCGCACGTCGTTAAAGTTACGTTTAAACGGTCTTCATAACAATTATGGACCGCCCCCGGTCTGTATGCGGTTTATGGACCGGGTGACGTCATATTAGATATAGAAGAGCATATGCAAATGAGGTATAATATTTTCTTATATTTTAGGACTTCTGTCCTGTTAGGCGATAAACCATTTAATATTCATAATGAGGAGGGAGTTGGATGGACTCTACAAAGACCTTACTTTGATCTGTAAATATGATTGCATATTAATCTACATGTTCTTACTTATATTATTTTTTTAAATATCATGAAGACCAATTTCCATAAGTTCATATTATAAGTTATAAAGATTTAGACATGTGATCCAGGTTATATTATCAGTAATAAGAATATGACAGGTTTTATGGCCCTACATTAACTGTTGTTTGCATATATAACTCGAGTGGCTGAGGGGAGGTTAAATTGCAAACAGCCGTTTATATACGGCCTTATAATTTGTCAAAAATCTTAATAAGGAAATTATGATGTAGCAGAAACACTTCTTTTGTGTGCAAACGAAAATAACTTTATAAATTAACAGCAGTCGTGTATATTTATTATATAAAAGCGACATTACAAACGTACATTGTATTTATATCTTAGAGACATATATTTTGGCAATCTCCACGCAGTGATCTCCCCTTAATGCTTCGGCGTAGATCTCTGCCACCAAGGTCCCAATATATCAGAATTTCTGATATATTATATTTTTTCAAAAATTGTTTTATCTACTGCTTTTATCTATCAGATAAGTTTTCTCTCATTTATTCAACAATGTTTATGAATAAATAAATAAATAATATGAATATTTAGAAATAATTTTAAAAATTATGAGATTATTTTCTACCGAGACGATATTTTGATATTTTATATTTTTTAGCTTTTGAATTTATTTTTCGTTATTTTGTATACTTTCGATAATTTTATGATAAACTATATCGAACGTAGGCACTAAAAGTTAAAAATAAAACAGAAAGAGAAAAATAACGTTTGATTTTCTTTGTAACGGTCGATGTTTACATTTGAATTTCGACGTTACGTCATGTGACTTTCATCATCATGTGACGTCTTTGAAGGCAGTGATTACAATTCTGCCAAGGGAGGTAATCACTGTGAGGAGTTTGATATTTTGGGCGATAAGTCTGTCAAAGATCTCTATAACACAAACATTTGTAGCAGTCTAGGGTATAAACATAAAAACAAGCGATGCTTGACACACTCGTGAAATGATTTCGAAGAAATGGTCAGTTATTCACTGCATACATTTAGAGGAGCACGAATGTCTGTTTAAATCTGCGCAGTTGTTAGAATTAAAGAGGAACCGTTATGAAACTAAACATCCATTAGGTCCGTTCTAGTAGTACTCGTTTTAACCTGTAACATGACTGATATGCTTAAATCAATGTCGTATTGTGCCAGGAATCCGTCACAATGTGCCTTATTTATATAGACATTGCTGACACAAGTTCGTAATAGTTTATCCTAATGCCTTGGATAAATTACGGTATGTTAAGGAAATGATTGACAATATAAAAAACAAAATTGGAGCATAGTATTTAAGACATAAAGGCATAAGGTATGTTACCCAATCTTACCAAAATAAAAAGCACAAGTGTGATTTACCGGGGACCCTGTGTTGCTTGGTCGCGTGGGGGTTGCGTTCATCGAACGCCGCCCTTCCTTTTTGATCTTGTTTCACATATTTTTCGCTTTACTTTATAAACGGTCGCTATTAAAGTTTTTTGAAGCCGCACAGCACTGTCCAAATCAATTCAAAAGAAAAATTCCAAAGCTTTAAAACATATATTTGTACATTTAAATTTCTTTAAAACGAACTTGTTGTCTAGTTTCTAAAAGTTAACAAGTGGATATGTTAAGTTCAGATGTATAATGGCAATGCCACAACTCTTACCTCGATATGTTTTGTCGAAATGCAAAACAGTTCTCCTTTTAGTGGAGACAATGTGTTAACGCATGATTTAATTTTACTCCGGTTCTACGATATTAAGTCTCTGTGTACTACCCTCAATACTGAAATAAGACAGTTGAGGTGCACAGTCCATTATTTGTATACAGAGATAAGAAAACCTTGTCTTTCCATTTAAAGAAAATGTAAATAAAAACTTTTGCAGCAAAGTTAAAACTTTAAAATTTGTCCTGAGGTGTGTAAACTGATGCATTTGAATGTGTGTAGCAACCTGTATTTTTATTGACGACTCGCAAAATAAATCGTGTCTGTCCTCATTTTCATTTTAACATTTTCTCATATAATTGTTTAAATGGTTCAACACGGTATTATTGTTTCGCACACCCTTTTTATTAACCCTGTATTTTCATCTTATTCTGTAAGGGACATCTATCCAAAACGCAATGGAGGATTTGAAATGTTTGCAACTGTGATTCCTAATATACAAGCTTGCGATCAACTATTTTATGTGTCTGGGAAGAAAACACGTATTTCCTTTTCTTTTCCAACGAACTCCAGCATTCAGGTAAATATATTCATGCACATTAATATGTGAATAATTCTCTTGCGTGGGTTCGATCCCCGGGAGATGCTTTGGTAGTTTAGCGCGGAGGAAGGTAGTCTAGTACTGCTGTAACTCTCCTGGAACGATGGTTAGGAAACTACCCGCCTATATGACCGAAATACTGTTGGAAAAAGGCGTAAAATGAAACAAACAAACAAACAAACAAACAAACAAACAATATGTGAATAAATCGAATGAGAAATACTTTTTTAATATTATTTTTATTTTTAGCGTTCAATTAGCAAAGATATCTTTAAATGTGGCGCTGTTGAAACAAGTGCCTCAAACAAATTACACTTTTTTACAGATAGTTGTATTGACGAATTCTTTAAATTTTGCACTTTTGAGGCACTATTTTAGTATTGTGCCATAGTTTGCAGACCTAACAATGTGTCAAAGTTAAGTTGTATATCCATGCATGCACAGTTAGTGAGCTAACTGCTGAAGTGCAGGTATTAGTTACCCGAACTACATTTGAGCCGCGTAATGACAAAACCAACATAATGGGTTTGCGACTAGCATGGATCCAGACCAGTCTGCGCCTCCGCGCAGTCTGATCAGGATCCATGCTGTTCGCTATCAGTTTCTCTACTTGTATTAGAGTTAGTAAGCGAACAGCATGGATCCTGATCAGACTGCGCGGATTTTGGCTCCATTTTTCAGGGGTTTACCAATTGTGACAATAGGAAAATGAATAACGTCATAACAGTCATATTTAGATGCTCGTTCATTGGTTACTTTTTTCTTGGATTTTATACGACAGGGATAGTGTTTTATGTTTGTCTATGATACAAAAGCGAAAGTACAACAAACACTCGGCAAACTGATTTATACTCGGGGGCTACGCGCTCTAGTACGAATCTGATCGGAAATGTACGTGCATCTAATTATGTCTTTTTGTCGTTACCTTTTTCCTGTTGTTACAATAAGTACCCCGAGAAACGAGCATGCTCTATTTCTATCCCGACAAACAGTGTAGTAACTGGAGTACAGGTGCATTATGCCTGTTCTCCAGTTAACGCACTTAGCATGAATGGGTAAACGATATAACTATGACACATTTTGAATAGAAAGGTCTCCAAACCATGATACAAATATTCAATTGATAACGCTTAACTTTGATTAAGAATATGGTTCTGTTTATAGCGCTATTACTTTATATGAAACACACCTACAAATACGTTATATATGCTATCAAATAATTATTGTAATAGTATAAAACCATTGAAAAGTCTTATTTTGCCAGATGAATAGTGTTCCTGTAATATAACTGAACTAATTGCTTAATTATGTCTGTTACAGGTTTCGCTTGACAACACAGGTCATTGTACTTTTACTTCGCCTATAAATACTCAAAACATGAGGCATTTAATTGTGCCGTATGATGACGTGTATGCTCTTACAGAAAATGACGACTAGGACTAACAGTACTAACTGTTATATTCGACAGGAGTGATAGCGATCGGAGAATGTTTCTAATTTCTGTAGAACAGCTACGGATGAATACTAACATACGTAGTGTCTAGCTTTATTTGGCCTCATTATTATTCACTTTATTACGTCACTATGCGGTTCTCTGAAGTACTATGAAGAATAGAAGTCGACTATGAACGGATTCGATATAGAATTAACTTTTGTTCTTCTATGAAATTTAACGCTCAAAAGTTTTAAGAAATACAGCGTTTCATTGTACGAAAAATAAAGTTGGACACTAAAGCAAATTTGAAACATCAAATTCATTGGACCATTGTGACTTTTCTATAATTTTTACGCAGATCTGCAGCATATTTATGAATGCATCTCACCTTTAACCAATGCAATGGAGACAAACACATTTTTTATTATTTATTAGTTATACATTTTGTAAAACATTTTACAAACATTTTACAATCTCATTTTGTTCTTGTTGTTGTTTTTGTTTATAACTTACGAATAATTTTAAAGAATCTAAAATAATTACAATATCAGAAAAGCTTCGCTATTTACTGACAATTCTTACATTGCTCTGTGTTCTGTTTGATTAGTGTTTAGAATTTTAAAAGCATGTATTAGATTAAGCACTTAAAAGCTTTACCGATAAAAGCGGTTGTTGTTAGTATTACACATACATGTATATGTAAACGCGTACTGATAAAAAGATAATATATTAATTTACTCAAGTTCATAACGAAGTTATTTCCAACATATCTGATGCATTAATGAAACTGTTACTTCTGAAATATTCAGCATATATTAGGCAAAGAACATATGTTTTAACTAATGACAATGTGATATTTTGATACTTTCACAATTAATCTAATGTACTTCCGTTCTTTAACATGGTTGTATCGTTACATCGCTATCTGTTAAATACTAATTTTGAATAAACTTTTACACAAAGAATAGTTTTTTGTACATGTCATAATTTACATACATTTACATTTTCTTCAATATTCTTTATTTACTAAACTATGCATGGATGTAAAAAATGTTGAATTTGGAATTTTAAAACTCAACTAATATGTGAACGGTAACTTTGAATTTTACTTAATTTTATGGGCCTTTCTTTTCTTTTGTTGTTGTTGTTGTTGTGTATGTTGTTGTTGTTGTTGTTTTTATGGGTACTTAATTATATAAATTATGGATTATCTTGGGGTTTTTTTCTGAATTGATCTATCCCCAAAAGCAATGAAAAAAGTGTCCCACAAATAATACTGACTTTGCTGCAGAAAGCCTTAGATAAAGGGGATGTGATACAATAATATAAAACAGAAATCAAGAATATTAAATATGTTGATGTATCCAACGTTCGAATGTGTCTCCTTAAGATAAAACTGACACCTAAAGAAAGAAAATTAAAGGTACTAAACTTTATATATAATACAAGGCTGAAATATACTACATTCTTTTTTTCTACAGCTAAATCCCGTATTTGCGTTTAATTTCGGACGTTTTAATCTTCATAATTTTGGAATTGTTCCTGAAAATACGAGTATTTAAACTTTTCGTACCTGACAAAATAGAAATAACAACGTAGCTATCATTACCTTACATGACATAATTTTAATTCTTGTATTATTTGCTGATGATATGGCTAGTAGGTTAAAATCCAGATAATATTCATATTATTCTTGTGAATCTCTTATTGTCTTATTGTAATACTATGGGCCTTAAAGCTGCACGCCTCAAGATGTGCAAAAATAGTTCAATAAAATCAAACCGTTTTGCATATTTTGACCTCGTTTTTGGTAACTTACATGGGTTGTAAGTGCCATTGATAATATGTAAATTGCATTCTTTTGGTATCTTCACAATATTATACTTTTAAATTTACATTTTCAAATTTTCCTGAAAATTGGCATAAATCTGAAGGCATGCTGCTTTAAAGTTAATTCTTCAGAAACAAAATTATGGTGATTCGTTAGAATTAAAACTGTTAGATTTAGTAGAAATAGGAAAGATATTGTTTGTGTTGCAATAATTTAGATTTTAAAGACAGGTACCATTTTATCTGCTATGTTATGATGTTTTAAGGAAACAACACTTAAAAGCTGCACGCCTCCAGATGAGCAAAACATTTTCAATAAAATCAAACAAAAATGTTCTAAGATTTTAGAAAAAGTAAAAAGATTAAAAAATCTAGTAATTATTTACTTGTTATGTGCGATTAATGACCGATTTTTAAGTATAATAACAATACTTCTACTGCGTTACTAACGCAATAAGGGCTATTTTTTGCATATTTTGACCTCTTTTTGGTAACTAACATGGCTTGTAAGTGCCATTGATAATATGAAACTTGCATTCTTTTAGTAACTTCACAATATTATACTTTTAAAAACATTTCTCAAATTTTCATGAAAATTGGCATCAATCTGGAGACATGCTGCTTTTAAAGCTTCATATTACAGAAATCCATCAGTATGCAAACCTATCAACTGTTAAACTCAGAATTCAAAATAAGCTTAAACGTTTATCACAATTTGAAAAAGAAGCTCTTTCCATTAGGTATACACATTAAACTGCTATTGTCTGAAATTTAAATCAATGTTCATTCACCAAATGTTTTGTTTCCATTCCAAAAATATTCATAATTAATCTAATTTATTTATAAAACTATACAGTAATTTCCCCATTTTATAGCTATATGTTAGCTGTTGTTGTATACGGTAAGAGTGATATCCAGGTTTTGTTTGTTAATTTTTATGTATATGTGAACACAATGTATTGTAAATTATGTATTTTGTACAAGAAGTTATAAAATTTCTGTTCTGTTCTGTTTTGTTAAAGCCATAAAATATAACATCAAGCTCCGAATATAAACTTACATTTTATTAATAAATTTAAACAAACTTTGGACTCACGACATTATACAACCACTCCATTCCATCTTGAAAAGGCTAGTAAACTTGCGACACTATACAACTACTCCATCCCATCCTGAAAAGGCTAGTAAACTCACGACACTATACAAGTACTCCATCCCCTCCTGAAAAGGCTAGTAAACTTACGACACTATACAACTACTCTATCCCCACCTGAAAAGGCAAGTAAACTTACGCCACTATACAACAACTGTATCCCCTCCTGAAAAGGCAAGTTAACTTACGACACTATACAACCACTCTATCCATCCTGAAAAGGCTATTAAACTCACGGCACTATACAACCAATACATCCCGTCCTGAAAAGGCTAGTAAACTGACGACACTATACAACTACTCCATCCCCTCCTGAAAAGGCTAGTAAACTCACGACATTATATAAATACTCAATCCCCACCTGAAAAGGCTAGTAAACTTACGACATTTTACAACTACCTAATCCCTTCCTGAAAAGGCTAGTTAACTCACGGCACTATACAACTACTCCATCCCCTCCTAAAACGGCTTGTAAAGTCACCACACTATACAATAACTCTATGCGTGCTTAGAGGTCAACTAAAATGTAACACGTATTCAAGCCAGATAAATTCCTTGTAACAAATGTACAGACGATCTTTTTTGGCCAAAAGTATGCTGATAATATTCCTATCGATCATTCATTATCTTTAACAAGCGGCATATCTTCAATTAAGTTCGGTATCGTCAATAAGCGGAATATCCAGAATATCAATCTTTCGTCAAGGATGTTATCAGCATCAAGCGGATAATTAATTTTCCGTCAATTACGTTTTCTATAAAAAAAAAACAGTATTTAATCAATATTCCGTCAAGAACGTTGTCAACAATAAGCAGTTTTTCGAGCAGTTTATCAATATTCGGTTTGGCGTTATCAGCAACAAGCGGTATAAAGAATTCGGTAAAGGATGTCCTCAACAATAAGCAGTATATCAATCTCGGTCGAGGACGTTATCAGCAACCAGCGGTATAAAATCTTCCGTCAAGGACATTATCAGCAAAAATCGGTGTAAAAATCTTCGGTCAAGGACGTTATCGGCAATAAGCAGTATCTCAATATTCGGTCGAGGACGTTATCAGCAAAAAGCGGTTCAAGATCTTCGGTCAAAGACTTAATCAACAACAAGCAGCATATCGATCTTCGGTCGCAAAAGCGGTTTAAAAATCTTTGCCCAATGACGTTATCAACAACAATATATCTTCGGTTGAGGACGTTCTCACCAACAAGCGGTATATCAATCTTCTGTCAATTACGTTATTAACAACAAGCACTATATAAATCTTCTGTCGAGGACGTTATCAGCAAAAAAGTGGTGAAAAACTCTTCGGTCAATGACTTTATCAACAACAAGCAGCACATCAATCTTCGGTCGCATAAAGCGGTGTAAATTTTTCGGTCAATGACGTTGTCAAAAACAAGCAGATTATAAATTATCGGTCGAGGACGTTATCAACAACCACCGGTATAGAAATCAGGACGTTATAAGCACCAAGCGGTATATCAATTTTCGTCAATAACGTGATGAACAAAACAACAGTTTACCAAAGTTCAGTCAAGGACGTTATCAACAACAAACACTATATCCATCTTCGGTCAAGGACGTTATCAATAACAAGCAGTATATCAATCTTCGGTCAAGGACATTATCAACAACAAGTGGTATAAAAAATCTTCGGTCAAGGACGTTATCAATAACAAGCAGTATATCAATCTTCGGTCAAGGACGTTATCAATAACAAGTGGTATAAAAATCTTCGGTCAAGGACGTTATCAATAACAGTGTAAAAATCTTCAGTCAAGGAATTTATCAATAACAAGCAGTATATTATTCTTTGGTCAAGGACGCTATCAGCAACAAGCGGTATAATAAACTTCGGCAAGGACGTAATCAACAACAAGCGGTATAAAAATCTTCGGTCAAGGACGTTATCAATAACAAGCAGTACACCAATTTTTTGTCGATGACGTTATCAGCAGCAAGTGGTATATCAATCTTCAACAAGCAGTTATATAAATCATAGTATTGCAAGCAATACCAACAAGCAGTTATATAAATCATAGTATTGCAAGCAATACAAAAGTCTCTTACCGGCTAAAACCCAAACAACATTCTGAAGGGCCACGGCCTTTCAGTCATACAATATTATGGATGACATGACAGTTATTGTATGAATATGAATCTTTTTAGTTCGTCTTATCATAGCAATGTGTTAATTTTTCTTAACTAGTAAGGAAATTATGTTTATACAACAGATCAAAGGATCCATTTTTTTCTCAGAATGAATATGTATAACTAATGTTTCAACTTTTCTCTACTTTAAATAAATTTGTTGGGAAAGTTCGACCTTGTGGACCTTGATGTGTTTGATGAGCAGAAAACATATTTGAAGTGTTAAGTAAATATCTGAGTAATAAAGAACTTTATGTGAAAAAAAGATTTTACTGTGTAAAAAGTTTAATCAGATATCTGGACACGGTTGCCGACACTGAGTGAGTAGGACAGCTCTCAAATTAATCCCTAGAGTCAAGCTTAAAATGATGTGCATAATCTCCATTCTGCCATCTATCCGTTTGTCATATTTTATGAACAGTATTTTCTGCCCTTTTTGAATAATCAAAATTAATAGTATTGTTATATGCCATATTTCAAGTCAGTTTGTTGCCATAGCAACCAAATTATTCAACATAGGAATTAAAAATATATGTGCATAATCTTCAGACTGCCATCTACGCATATTTTAAGTTTTATAAAAACATGTTTTCAGTACTTTTTGCGTTATCACGGGATCCAGTTTTGTGGACGGACGGACAGACAAACAAACAGAGGGTAAATCTGAAGCCCCTTCGGTTAAACCGGTGGGGGACTAAAAAACGATTTATTTAGTCTTCCTTACAAAACAACTATACTTAAAGAGAATACTTCCTTGCGCATTTGCACATTATTATACAATTACAATCAAAAATGTAAACGATGTTAAATTTAAAGATTGAGCAAAATAAATTTACAATAAAATTTAGATTCATTTAACTACCGTTTTCTATTTATCAACATTATTTGTTGAGATTTTCGTTGCACCAACCCTTTTAATGTCATTATGTCGTATAGCGACCAGTGGAAGACTGCCTCCTTGGCGACGTTCCGTTAGGTAGCGTGATAGCGTCCCTGGTGAAATTCGATCTTACAGCGATGAATGGGAAGTGGTTTGAAGTCAACGCAACGATCTTAACCACACGGCCTATTTCATATGTTCGTGAACAGCCGGAGCAGCCGGAACTCATTGTCGTCTACAACAGAAAGAGCCAGACGAAAATTCCAAGATTTGAGACAAAATTGCCATTGCAGTTGATGTTCGGCTAAAGGCCGTAAAATATCAGAGTATTTTCCACCAAATATCAGCAGACACAATATCAGACTTATTAAGCGCACCATTAAAACCGTTATGTGGAATTGAGCGTTGAGCTCACAGATGTCAGCCAGATTATCCAAGATTTGAGCTTAAATGATCTTTTTCGACCGTTTTCGGCTCAATGTGAACAAAATACCAGAGTATTGTCGCGGACATATACCAACTGATAAACTGTTGGAACCCAAACCATGCCACCATATGGGGTTCTGCTGCATTGAGTCTATTCTAACAGAATACTTTTCGATATTTGATCTAAAATGACAACAATATCAGAGTATAACAGCGACAAAAAGTCGGACCCCGAAGTACCAAAGACCGATTGTAATATTTCAATTTCTTGAATTCTCCGGTTCATCTCAAAGAATTTCATGAAGTTGAAATCGTGAATTAGACAAGTTGAAAATGTGAATTCATGAGGTTAAAATCGAAAAATTCGTGATAAGTTGTAAATTCATGAAGTTAAAATAGTAAATAAGTGATTTACGTGTGTTAGAAAAGTGAACTCACGAAGTTCAATTCGTTCAATTCGGCTTCATAAACTCTGAATCCCTTTCAAAATTCCATTTTATTTAGTTCCGCCCATTGTTTTCTCGTTTAGGGCACATGCTTTCTATTACTTGGGGACCATACGTCGCTTTTCATGGAATGGCACGGAAGTGTCACGTTGAAGGTTCCATGATAACCGCCGTATGAACACATCTGCGGATGTTTTTAAATTCAAAATTTTACCATCTCATGTTTAAATGTTGAATTCTGCTTAAGCTGGTGCTAGGGGTGTGGACGGTAGTTTGCACTTTACAGTCCCGTCCATAACAGGCTCAATCAAACAGAGCCTGCAACATTTTCAATTATGTTGTGTTGGACTTTCTTTAGGGATTTTTATTTTCTCTATTTCACGAAAATACAACCGGGAATTCATGAAGTTGAAATGTCCCCACTGGTCTTTTGTACCTTAGCATGCAAGTTTATGAGTTTCTTTTGAACTGAACCTTGGGATCACAAGAGAAAACCGAAAATAGCGAGCTTTGAGCAGATTTGACAGGTTTTATCGGCTTATTGTTCGCAGAAAACCAGAATACTTCCAAATGGGCTTTTTGGATCCAGCTAGAAAAGGCAAGGTATGAGCTAAAATGACCATTCACAGATCGGCTGTTGGCTTAAAGTCGGCAGAATGCCAGTGTTTTTCCAAAAGGCAACCTATACCAACGGACACATGGTTGGATCCCTTAAGAATCCCAACATAAAGAAAATGTGAGATATGAACTAAAATGACCATTTACATTTCGATTTTCGGCTTAACGTCGGAATAATTTTCCCGGCGGACACACCTATCCAGCCTCAAAGGGGCCAGCCGGCATTGGCCAGATATGACCTGAAATGGCCATGTATAGTACGATATTTAGCTCTACGTCGGCAAATACTATAGTATTCCCGACTGACACCCCTACAACCGCGGAAACACGGTCAGCCCCATAACTATCCTACCATATGAAATTCTGCGGAATTGGTTCTGGGTATCACAGGGGACAGAAGGAAATTGCAAAATATGGACTTAAATGATCATTCACATTTCAATACTTGGCTTAATGTAGGGAAAATACCCGAGTATTTCTGACAGACACACCTATACCAGCGGACACACGGTCAGACCACCTAACCATCCCACCATATAGGATTCTGCAAAAGGCTGGGGATCACGGGGGCCAGTCGGAATTGACGAGATATGAGCTGAAATGACAATTTATAGTACGATTCTCGACTCAACGTCGGCAAAATACAGAAATACAGGAGTATTCCCGAAGGACATACCTATACCAGCGGACACACGGTCAGACCCCCTAACCGTCCAACCATATAGGATTTGCAAAAGTGAGACTGGAGATCACGGGGACCAGACGGAATTGGCGAGATATGAGCCGAAATGACAAATAATAGTACGATTTTCTGTTCCACGTCGGCAAAATATCTGAGTATTACCGACGGACACGGTCAGACCTCCTAACCATCCAAATACAAGGGGTTCTGCGCAATTGAGGCTGGGCCTCACAGGGGCCAGTCGGAAATTGCGAGATACGCGTTGAAATGGCCATGTATAGTACGATGTTCGTTTCAAGGTTCGAAAAAAACCCAGAGTGTTCCCGACGGACACATCTATGACAGCGGACACACGAACAGACCTTTACCATTTGGGGTTCTGTGCAAATGAAACTACATTATGGAATAAACCAATGGTCTTTTGAACAGGTTTAACTGTATCTTTTCTGGCTAGCCGATTCAGCCGGATTCCGGCTAGCCGGAGTAGCCGAAACAGTCGGACGAGACAACTTTTGTTCCGGCTGTCTGGCTAACTTCACGAAATTCTATTATGTTTATGTGTATTATGTATATATATATATTATATATATATGTATGTATGTATGTATGTATGTACATATACATGTATATATGTATGTATATATATACATACATACATACATACTACTACAATATATATATATATATATATATATATATATATATATATATATATATATATATATATATATATATATATATATATAATATATATATATATACAAAAAATGAAAACAAGTGCCGTAAAAAAGTATATATATATATAATCTGTCATCATCATAAACATCAACAACAACAACAACATTTATTTATTTATTGTTATTGTTTGTGTTATTTATAGAATTGAGTGTTACTATTTATAGAATTGCGTGTTACTATTTATAGAATAGCGTGTTTCTATTTATAGAATTGCATGATACTATTTATTGAATTGCGTGTTTCTATTTATAGAATTGCGTGTTACTATTTATAGAATTGTGTGTTTCTATTTATAGAATTGCGTGTTACTATTTATAGAATTGCGTGTTTCTATTTATAGAATTGCGTGTTTCTATTTATAGTATTGCGTGTTAGAGTTTAGATATTAAGCACGAAGCATCTTCTAGTGAGTGTCTACAAAGTTTGTTCCAATAAAAGCCCTGGGGTCAAAATTGGCCCCGTCCCAGGGGACATTGATTTTCCTTAAATGTGTATAGCAAAAACTTAAAAATCTTCTTCGAAAAAACCTGAATAGCTAGAGTTCAGATATTAAGCATGAAACATTGTCTAGTAAGTGTCTACAAAGATTGTTCAAATAAAAGCCCTGGGATCAAAACTGGCCCCGCTCCGGGGGCCTATATACAGGTGAGCGACTTTGGGCCATCATGGCCCTCTTGTTATTGTTAAGGTAGTCTTACTGTAATGCTTGCCCGCTAAAACTTCTAACATCGGCAAATATCGTAGCAAATCGATTATTTCCGGAACGTTATTTTTTCAAAATCTTTGGCATTGGATTATTTACAATCACTCATCCTTTATCGATATGTACTAAATTCCGGTTATAAAAGGTTAAAAATTATTAAAATATTGAAGATAGTGAAAAAATAAATTTTCGGAAATGACCGATTTATTACGATATTGGTTGATGTTAGAATTCTTGGCGGGGAATCATTACGGTAAGACTATCTTAAATGGCAAGTCTTAGAAATTTGTCCTTATTATTCACAGTGGAAACTACAATTCATTAGTCAAATTTTTGCGACCAGACCATTTATTTACATAAAAAGGTATGTATGGACTTCATTGGAAAAAATCATGTATTCGACTGGGACATATTTTCATTATTTCCAAATTGGATGAATTTCTTCTAATATTAATGCATTTATATTTATTTGTTTCTGATAACTTGTTAAAGCTAATGCTATCAATTTTGACATATTGTCTGGGTAGTACGAAAGAAGTATAGGCCCCATGTGGTGATATAATGGAATGCCTTTATACTGCGTCACATTGCAAATCATTTGCCAGAAAAGTATTGTTATTTCTAATGTTTACATAATGTTAGATATGTATTCTCTCAAAATAAATAAATAAAAAAAAATAAAAAATAAATAAATAAATAAATAATAACAATGATTATAAAAAATCAAATGAATACTTAAAAAATAGATTTAAAAGATCAACAAAAATAAATAAATAAATAATAAAACAGAATAAAATAAAATAAAAATAAATAAAAATAAATAAGATAAATAGAGAATAATACAAAAGTAAGAAATAAATAAAAATGAAAATTAGAAGGATTAGAATAACAGTTTATAACATCATAGATTAAATGCTACTCAGTTGTTTTATTCACTAATATTTAGTACTTTATAAGGAAACTTAACGCTAAGCCTTCAAGAGTGACCACATTTTATGCCCCCGCCATATAATGGCCGGGGCATATAGTATTACCCTGTTCCGTCATTCCGTCACATTCTGTCATTCCGTCATCATCAGTTTCCGTTCATTATCTTAGTAACGGTTGCACACATTCAACTCAAATTTGACATACGGATATATCATGAGAAAATACAGGTCAAGTTCGAATTTGGTCATGGTTTGGTGATTTTTGGCAGAGTTATGCCCCGTTTACTTTGAAAATAATATGAATTTTCCAGTTTCCGTTCATTATCTCCCCAACGGTACAACACATTCAACTCAAACTTGACATATGGATATGTCATGAGAAAATACAGGTCAAGTTCGAATTTGGATATGGTTCGATGATTTTGGCAGAGTTATGCCCGTTTTACTTTAAATATAATATGAAATTCTTAGTTTCTGTTCATTATCTCCCCAACGGTACAACACATTCAACTCAAACTTGACATATGGATACGTCAAAGGAATGCGCAGGTCAAGTTCGAATTTGGTCATGGTTTAATGGTTTAATGATTTTTGGCAGAGTTATGCCCCTTTCACTTTGAAAATAATATGAAATTTTCAGTTTCCGTTTATTATCTCCCCAACAGTATAACATATTCAACTCAAATTTGACATATGGATATGTCAATGGAATGCGCAGGCCAAGTTCGAATTTGGTCATGGTTCAATGATTTTTGGCATAGTAATGCCCCTTTCTCTTTGAAAATAATATAAAATTTACAGTTTCTGTTCATTATCTCCCCAACAGTGTTACATGTTCAACTCAAATTTGACATATTGATATATTAAAGGAATGCGCAGGTCAAGTTTGAATTTTGTCATGGTTTGATGATTTTTGGCAGAGTTATGCCCCTTTAACTTTGAAAAAAAAGGAAATTTTCAGTTCCCATTCATTATCTCCCCAACAGTTGTACATATTCAACTCAAATTCAAGATATGGATATGTCATAAGAATGCATTGGTCAATTTCGAATTTGGTCATGGTTTGATGATAGCTGACAGAGTTATCCCTATTGAACTTTGAAAAAAAAATCAGAAATTTTAAGTTTCCGTTCATAATCTCCCAAATGGTTGTACACATTCAACTCAAATTTAACATATAGATACATCTTAGGAATAAGCAGTTTAAGTTTGAATTTGGTCGTGGTTCAATGATTTTGGACAAACTTATCTTTCCTGAATGTTGGAAAAATTTAGAATTTTCAGTTTCAGCACTGATACTTTTGTGGAAATGTATGTAGCCATTATTATACCCCTACCACAAAATATGGGGGGGGGGGCTATAATGGATTCACTTTGTCGCGTCGGTCGGTCAGTCGGTCGGTCGGTCGTGTCCGCTCTATAGATCATATACCAATTGAAGGATTTTCTTCAAAATTGGCTCTAATATTCACCTCAACAAGGGGATGTGCAGAACCCATGTTGCCTATGTGTCAGCTTAAGGTCAAGGTCACAATTGAAGGTCAAATATCAAACACAATCAAATATTAGACAGTATGTCGTGTCCGCTCCGTAACTTCTACACTGATTGAAAGATTTTCTTCAAACTTGGCTCAAATGTTCACCACAACAAGGGAATGTGCAGAACCTATGTTGCCTATGTGTCAGCTCAAGGTCAAGGTCACAATTGAAGGTCAAATATCAAACACAATCAAATATTAGACAGTATGTCGTGTCCGCTCTGTAACTTCTACACTAATTGAAAGATTTTCTTCAAACTTGGCTCAAATGTTCACCACAACAAGGGAATTTGCAGAATCTATGTTGTCCATGTGTCAGTTTAAGGTCAAGGTCACAATTGAAGGTCAAATATCAAACAATCAAATATTAGACAGTATGTCGTGCCCGCTCTGTAAGTCCTACACTTATTGAAAGATTTTCTTCGAACTTGGCTCAAATGTTCACCTCAACAAGGTTATGTGCAGAACCTATGTTGCCCATGTGTCAGTTTAAGGTCAAGGCCACAATTGAAGGTCAAATATCAAACACAATCAAATATTAGCGATATGTCGTGTTCGCTCTGTAACTCCTACACTGATTGAAAGATTTTCTTCAAACTTGGCTCAAATGTTCACCTCAACAAGGGGATGTGCAGAACCCATGTTGCCCATGTGTCAGCTCAAGGTCAAGGTTTACAATTGAAGGTCAAATATCAAACACAATCAAATATTAGACAGTATGTCGTGTCCGCTCTGTAACTCCTACACTAATTGAAATATTTTCTTCAAACTTGGCTCAAATGTTCAACTCAACAAGGGGATGTGCAAAACTTATGTTACCTTTTTGCTGGCTTAAGGTCAAGGTCACACTTGAAGGTCAAACATTGACTTAGAAAATATTCTTAAATCTTAACATGTATTTGAATATTTCTGAAACCAGAAAAAGTATTTGTTGAAACTTAATATATATATATGAAGTGTCACAATTAAGATATGCTGGTCAAGTTTCATAACTCTGTATTGCATTTTAACAAAGTTATGCCCCTTTTTAAGTCTTCAAATTTACATACAATCAAATAATAGACAATATGTCGTGTCCGCTCTGTAAATCCTATACTAATGGAAGAATTTTCTCCAAACTTTACTCAAATGTTCACCTCAACAAGGTTATGTGCAGAATCCATATCACCTTTGTGCCGGCTAAAGGCCAGGGTTACACTTGAAGGTCAAAAATTGACTTAGAAAATGTTCTTAAATTTTAACATGTACTTGAATATTTCTGAAACTAGCACAGGTATTTGCTTGAAACTTAAAATATATGATGTGTCACAAATAAGATATGCAGGTCAAGTTTCATAACTCTGTATTGCATTTTGACAAAGTTATGCCTCTTTTTAAGTCTTTAAATTTACATACAATCAATACTAGACAATATGTCGTGTCCGCTCTATAAATTCTATACTAATGGAAAGATTTTCTTCAAACTTTACTCAAATGTTTACCCCAACTAGGCAATGTGCAGAACCTATCTTACCCTTGTGCCAGCTTAAGGTTAAGGCCACACTTGAAGGTCAAAAATTTGACTTATAAAATGTTTAGTACATTTGGAAAATGAAAGGTTATTTGTAACTGTTTCGAACATGATTTGATAATATATATTTATACTATTACCTGTACAATTAGTCTTTTTTCACCAGAGATAATTTCTTTTTAAGTATTTGTGCCACTAAAGTTATTCCCTTCACCACCTTTCCAAGTCGTCTTCTGTCAAGGACATTGGTGGGGGTATGAATCACATTCAGCGATAGTTCTAATTTTGCCTACAAATATGCAATATGCAATTTACAAAAGGTTAAGACTGAATAATTTCAGTGCCTTCAACATTGTATAAAATGGTGGTTTGTGTTTACATTGAAAAGTTTTAAGGGCTTTGAACTTAAAATGAAAAAAATAATTTGTGCAAACAAATTTGGAACTAAATAAAATAACATCTGAAATTTGGCTACATGCGGGGGAATCCGTGGCATGATGACACATTTCTAGTTTAATTTTTAGCTCCACTTTTCAAAGAGCTATTGTATTCACCAGACGTCGTTGTCGGCGTGGCCGTCACAGTCACACTTTGGTTAAGTTATACGTTTAAGTTTGTATCTCAACAACTACTGAAGGAAATTGGTTTGAAGCTTCACACACGTATTTGAAAGCATAATAATAACCAAAGCAAATAACTCTAACAAAGATTTTGACATAATTAACACCCTTTTTGAACATTTTGAATTTTCTAAATTCTACACTATCAGTCGAATAGTTCAGCATGCTGTCCTAGTGACAGCTCTTGTTATTTTGGTTTTGCTTATGACTTTACGTTTTCTGATCGTTTACATTTATTTAACGGCAAATGACTACTCGTCCTGTATAATGACAACACCTTACCCACATTAAAATTGTCGAAGTAAATTAATTACGGGCTTGCAAGTGATGCAGTTTTACCAAATTTTATCTTATAATCGCTTACATTTTGCCAGACACTTTACCCTAACGTTCCAAGAGAAATGGCAATTAATTTTTGGTACATTAAACTTCCACGAAATATAACCTTTGTTATGTAACCTTAATAGAAAGATTTTTTGCGAAAACTTTCCTTCATTACGGTTTTAATATTTGACCAATTTTCTTAATATCTATTTCGCTGAATATTTTTGAAATATAATTGGCGAATAATCCCTGTGTAAGCCATTTGATCACTCAGTATTAGTCTGTCATCAAGGATATGTCAATGTGGATTTTCATATCATCAAATGAATTAATGAATATGATTGCTATTCAAAACTGCGTTATATTCACAAATGTTCAAGTAGAAACATAAAAAGCAGTATATGACGAAATATCTTTTCTCATGTTGATAAAATTGTTTCAAAACATACATCAATTTTCGTTCATCAAAATGCCTCCACGTATATAACCATAGCAACCTAGTTATCCTGGTGACTAGGACCAAGCATGCCGCATGACTAGATTCTATACCTTCGTCTGACAAGAACCAATTATCTCGTCTGACTGTCGTCGGACAAAAACTTATACGGTCGTCAGACTAAAACTCTAAAATATCGTCTTATTTCAACCTTTCCTGTCGTCTGATTTATACCGTCACTTGACTAGAACGAAAACACTAAAACCTTTAAGGTCGTTTGACAAGAACGTTTAGAAATTATATGGTCGTCTAACAAAAACTTTTATTGTCGTCTTACTAGAATTCACATATAGTGGTGTTCCATGCACATGGAATAACAGCTGGCTCTAGGAGATCAACACAACCAACATTTCCCAATGTAGTAGAAAAAATTGGGAATACCGATAACAGTACAACAGGAACATTTACTTGTGAAATCCCCGGCGTTTATTATTTTACCGTAACGCTTATGATTATGTATGGTTATAGAAAAGATGACATTAGTTGATTCTTAAAAATTCAGTCTCTACATACATACGATGTTTATGTGAAAATACACAAACCTGAATATAGACTGAATATTGTTACAGCCTCAGGCGTATTTCACATTTTTTTCAGGGGATACGGTTTACGTTGACAGGTGTGGTGAATATTATAAAATATACAATTACGTCGGCACAACTTTTAAGGGTTTCTTCATTGGCCCTGGATTCTAGATTATTTTGAATTATTCCAAACTTAATGACATAAATATAAATCAGAATCAATTATCATGAACAATTTGTTATGTAAGGGGACCAACCTTATTCAAATTACCAAAATGTGCTGCATTTAAAAACATACGTGGGTCCTTAAGGTGTGTTGGGAGCAAAAAGAGCAGAAAAACACGGCAATATGATAACGATAACACGATAAGACGATGATGAAAGTGCGTAAAAGATAATGCGAAAAACATGATACTACAATTACGAAATAGCAACTGTGCGATGGCAAGAGCAGATAATGTTTTACAATACAATATAATAATTTTTTTGTCGTTTTCTATATTGTCGTACTCTCGTTGTGTTAATTTTGCGTTTGCATTATCGTTGTTTTTGAGTATGGATTTTTAGAATAATATGTTTAAAGTGAATTGGTCTATAATGGAAGTACTGTTATACAACAAATATCCAAATTGTTGCAATTTAGTATCACAAATTAAAACAAACAAACCATGAAAGAATGACAAGTGTGAGTCACATGATCCGATATAACAAATATTTATATAGCAGATGATAAATTGTTCTAGAACAAAATATTATTATTATACTAAACTAATTCAAACTTTATCAACATTTTTTTCTTTTTAGCAATATTTTATAAGGACAGTGTACACTTTCACACACAACAAAGTTTTTTCTCATCTTTCAAGTGGCCACCGGGGTTCTTACTTTTTTCAACGTAATCAAAATAAAATGATACCCTCTCAGGAATAGAAAAATCAAAGTGCTCAAAACATTCTCCATTTTTTTTACATAATTATTAAAGTACTTCCGCCAGATGTTTGCAATTATTACAAAGGAAATTGACGGCTATTCAAAATAGAATAATAGGTTCTGTCCAAAATTAAATTAATATAAAAAAGTATTTATTATTTTCATAAAAAAAACATATCTTAAATCATACTCCTACGCAGTGGTCTCCCTTTGCTTCGCTACACAGACTTAGCCAACAAAATCACTTTGAGGAGTTTGACCTCGCATTTGATTGTTTATTATGAAATGTACATACTTTAGTTTCCATGTACAACAATTTACTTTTTTGTTTCTCTTTTCATTTAACTTTATTTTGTTTGCTGTTTTCATTTTCGTAATTATGAACGTGGGTGCTTGATCAGTTACAAACGACCGGGTGGATATATAGTGCTCCAGCATCATAGCGTCAATTCTGATTTTCGTATTTCTGAATATGCTGTGATAAATATGAAAAAAACAAACAACAAATATAACAACGATAACCACAACGACATGATCATCATCATCATCATCATCACCATTGTCATCATGACCATAATCATTATCATAATCATTATCATCATCATTGTCATCATGATCATGAGTATCGCCATCATCATCACCATCATTATCATTATCAACAACAACAACAACAGCAGGAGCAGCAGCGACAACGACGACGACAACAACAACAACAACAACAACAACAACAAATTAACAACAATTAAACAAAAATGTTTAAAGATGATAAGTGATGATATGAAGTTTCAAATATACAGCAGCTTTAAACTATGATTAACCTGCTATTGATAATCATCACCCTGAAAAATAAACAAAAAACTTATATAAACAGCAACATTTCGTTCAAAATGCTGTGAAATAATCAAATGAATAAGGAGAGAGGTGCAGAGCACGCATAATTTATTTCAATCTAGCCTAATGAACGATGAGAAATGATACCTAAGATATCAAATGATATTTTTTACAACTGAATAGATTTGTGCTATTACTTCAGTGATCATTGAAGAGAAAGAGATATCGTTGGGTAACTAATGTATAAGAATTATGTTCTTGTTAATTTACTTTAGTGTTTTTATACTGATCATGCAAGTATTGTATGGCCAGGTAACGTGTGACTGTAGCGAAATAAAGCTTCTTAAGGAAATCGTCCAGGGAATAGTGTGGGAGCAAAAAGTTGAGTCCGCCAAACTTGCTGAATTAGATGCGTGGCGGATGTCAAATCAAATGTCGCCAGGAACAGCAAATAAAGATATTGTGGATCGTCTCGCGAGCGTGGAAAGGGAAATAATAGATGTTAATGTCAGACTGGAAAAGTTAATTAAAGACAAAACAGAAGACTTCATGGATACTATTGTTATGAATGTAACCCTAGAAATTGATGAAAACATGGAACAATTTACTCACTTAGATACAGTTGTGAATGAAGTAAAGAAGCATGTCAAAAACATTGAACGTATATCAGTTACTGAGAAAGTAGACGGGAAGTGGTCAAACTGGAGTAGATGGAGTAGTTGTAGTGTTTCTTGTGGAAATGGTAACAGATATAGAGAGAGGTCATGTTCAAACCCACTACCTTCTGTCCTAGGAAAGCAGTGCGAAGGAAACAACAGGCAGACTGATAGTTGTACCCAAGAGCGATGCCGGGACCAGATAGTGGCGTTCCATGCGTATGGAATAAGTGCGGGATCGACGGGATCAAGTGTTCCAACTTTTCCTAATACGATGATTAACCATGGGAATGATTATGACAACTCAAGTGGAATATTTACTTGTGAAATTCCCGGGATATATCATTTTGCAGTAACACTATCGATTAAAGATCAAGATGCTAGTATCGCTGCGCACTGTTTCTTGAGAAGTAATATTTACAAAGGATTAGAAATTTATGTAAATTTACGCGACGGTGGATCGTCAGATACCTATCCAACCACTGCCACCGGCGTTTTTCGTCTCTATAAAGGTGATACTGTTAAAATTAGTGACTGTGACGAATATGGCATGTTTTACAATGACGAGTCCACTGTTTTCATGGGTTTTTTAGTTGCCCCCGATATATAGTTTATTCTGGATTCAATTTTTATCACAATGGTACAAATGTAAACAAGTTTCAATAGACATTTATCTAAATTTGATATTACTATAGATACAAAATGTTATCGTGCTACTACATCTTTACTTTTGATTACCTTTACAAACATTGACACTATACATATATTCCTACAGTCTATTACTACAGAATAGCATCTTACGATATATATAGATTTCAGTAGCCTCACAGGTTTTTCATTTTCCTAAAAAAAAACTTGAACAAGACAATTGACACTAAATGTATGTATAAAATAACAGTTTGCCTGAAGGTATAATGTTAAGCATAGATTTTGTACATTTCATCTGCTGAGCTTTAAAAATAAATTAAAAAAATCTCTTTTTATATATAGCTTTTAGTTAAGCGAAATGCGCTTTTGGTAAGCTATTGTAATAACACTATGCCCGGTGTCGATCATCTGTGCACCCGTCCACCGTCTACTTTTTATTCAAACTCCATTCCAACTAGATCAAATTTAATGAAATTTGCTCCTACAAACTTGTTTTAATTGGTATGTCAGATGTTCTATGAAATGATTCCAAAAGTGAAATATATAAAAAGCTTTTTTAAACGATATGCGTTTTTATATCTTCATGAATGAAGTATTTTAATAGCAAATGTTCGGACGATATTAATATTTAGTGACAAAAATATAACCTCAATAAAATTGGTTTTTATTTATTTCATATACGTACAAGGAACATAATACATGTGTAAGTGGGTTTTTTTTTTACAGTTTTTACTGATATAATTATGCTATGTGTTGCGCACATTTTCCTTTCATAATTAGTAGATTACGCTACAAAAAAGGTAAACATAAATATATTTAAAATCAAAGGCACATTATGCCTCAAAAACGATTCATTTTTTTTTTTCGATTTTCAAAAAGAGCTAACACGAGCTTCATAACGTTAAAATAATAATTTTAGACATACATTTATTAGAAACGTTGCGCTTAATGTGAAATTATTTGCAATAAAAGTAGCAAAATGTAAACAAAGTAGTATTTTGACTTCCATACAAAAATACTAAATCCAGTGCTGTAACTGTACCTATTGCCGAAAAACAACAGACGCACAATGGGACTTTAATATAGCGAAGTTGTCGGTATTGACATACATGCATTGCATTAAGACCTGTCATTACTTTTTACCTGACGGAACATTCGTTTTCTTCTTTTATGTATTCTTATCTTATTCTAAATCTCCCATGTGATCATTTTAAAGGAACTCCACTGAGATCCAAAAGCTTAAAATATAAAATTTGATTTTCTTACACAGATCAGTTTGAGTACTTAAACAGAAAGATATAAAAAGATAATTAAAACATATATACTCAGAAATAAATTGAAAATCGTATTTTTCACATTCTGGAAAAATGGAATGAGAAAAATGACCTGCAATTTTGCACACGAGAGTATGCTTTTGGTCTGGACATACATCAAATGGACCATTAATCTCGAAGAAATATTGTAAGTCCCATTATGTCAAAAATCCACAGTGGAGTCCTTTTAAAGTAGATAGACGGCATCCCTGATGTTTCACACTGATTTGAAATCCCCTTTATTTGAAAATGTACACCCGCTATCCACAGTTCCTATGAGTTATCATTTTATGTATTGTATTTTTTTTTCATATTATGTCATACCAAGTATAATTATACATTATATGTATGTTTTTCTCAGATAAAAATATGTTCTGATGCATATGCAAGGAAAGAAGGGAGAACACTCAATATTGTGGCAGATGTAAAGCGATTTCAAGAGTTACTACTCTTTGTCCATTGTTTATATGAAACATATTTGAAACTGGTGTTTTCGTTTATTTTGTAATTAAATTCTATTTTGTAACATTTTACCTGCTTAATTTATTCAATGCTATATTGTATATGAAAGAGTTTGTATGGTTTTTTTTAAGTTTTAATTGTCTAGGAGGAAAATAATACAATAGTAACAAATTATATCGTTTGGTAATGCTTAGATGTGATTTAATTTAATTTGCATTAAAACAGAGAAAAATTGAATCCCTAAAGAACCTCCAAAACAACAAAATTGTTAATGCTGCAGGCTCGGTTTAATTGAGCATGTTCATGGACGGTACTTGAAAACGCAAGTTAAAAGACCTTTACGTGTTCTTTCAAATATTTCCGTATACCGTCTATTTGAAATAATGAATTGTAATTGTTTGTGAAACGCTCTCATTTTGTTTTTCAATTTTATTTCCTATACCACACATGAAAATAACGTATAATTAAGATAATTGTTAATGATGACATTCAAAATAGACATTTCAAAGTAAAAACAATAGACCAACATTGTACGTTTGTTAAACGAAATCGTATATGGTTATATGTATGTTGTAACAGTACAAAATTGTACTCGGAAGATATTGGTCAAATGTTCCTAGAATTCTGGTCATCTTAGGAAATTAGAGCTTACAATGTACAGTCTCATAAGATTCATATGCATACCCTATATGTATGTATCAGTAAAATTTGATTTTACGTGGATGAGGATCTACAGAACACAGAGTTAAGTAAAATGCCTTTTAGAAATTATTTATAGTCATTTCTTTAATACTCAAACATTTCCTACTGTACTGCACCACAATAATACATTCTTGTAAAGTAATGCATGAAAGTAATAAATCAAAAATATTTTCACAATTAAGTAGTGGTAAAAAAGTTGGAAAACCATGTTCGCAGTGAACAAAATAATGTTATAACTAGTTTTTATCACCAGTATTTCATCTTAGACGCTGATTTGGATTTAATCCAAATATTTCAAAATTTTCTCAACTCTTACAGTGGAAATAAACAGGAATTAATAAGATTAGGCAAATTTATGGCCTGTATGATGAAATTGTTCAGAAATAATAGCTAAAATTGTTTTTGTTTATATACACCATGTTAAATGTATTTGTAGATATACGTTTATCTTTATATTATATATAATTATCTTTAAGATAATATTGACAGTTATGTGCCATGTTTTTGTTAATGTTTTTGTAATTTAGTATATTTTATATTACATTACCTATTTTTTCTAATGATGTACATTATTATTTTTTTTTAATGTCAAAATGTCAAGGCATTGTGCTCTATTCTTAAGTTAAAAGCGTCCCCCTTTTTTGTTTTTTTTTTGTTTTTTTTTTTTTTGGGGGGGGGGGGGGGGCGTTACCAAGGCGAAGCTACCAAAAACTGATGTCTTTTGATAAGATAAGGTTACACTTATTAATGCCTTCAGAGAGTATGAAATATCAATTTTGTTTCCATAAAAAATCATAAATGAATATGTCTATAAATTAAAAAAGCAACAAAAAAGCAACATAAATTTTGTAATAGTGTTCTTTTGATAATTTCGTTTCGCAAAATAACCCTAAACTGTACATAATGTCTCCCTTTTATTATTTCCATTCAATATGCTTTTACAAAGTAACAAGTAAAAGCATGTGTGCCCTCATGGAAATACATGTACATCTGTGTATATATGGTATCTAAAGTCAATACAAAGCAAACAGATATACTCAATGTATTACAGCCAAATAAAAGACATTTTACCAGGATATATCTATATTCCTGGACAGTGATATGAAAAGAAAAAAGAGAAGAAAATAACACTTTCTCTACAACACCGCTTAATTCACAATAGTAATTCAAAAACCCACTTACATTGCAGGTCCAAAAGGTCAAGCACCCAATTTGTAACTTCTCAAATTAAATTGATCTGTTTTTCAACACATAACAAAATATAAATATCATGATAAAATGTTTTGACAAAACTTATCCTTATAATTAAATCAAGTGTTAGTTGTTTTGGGTATTGGTCTGTTTTGTGTGGGTTTTTCTTTTCCATATAGAAATGAATTCTATTAATATTGATCATGAATTATTAAGGGGAAGTAAATGTTTAAATACTGGTTATGTAAAGTTACCTAAGTTATCCCCCTTCATTTGTCACAGTTTGCTTTTTTGAATAACATAAAAGAAAATGTATTGTAGCTTAAATTGATAATGTTTGGTAAAGATAGGCCAATTCTTGTGTATTATATACATGTATTCATATGCTTTTTAAGTAATTTCGTATCTCAAACTAAACATTCTCACATCACATAAACCATTATTTTGTAATTATATATATTCATGTCATGTGTCATTTATGTATTATATGTTGTATTTGTATATTTAATATGGTGATGAGCTTTTTATGCTTAAACCAAGTAATAAAGTTTCTGTTCTGTTCTGTTCTGTTCTGTTAAAAAAAGTCAGATATCAAACTGACAAACACTTTAACAGCTTTAAGAACTTAATTATGTTACTGACATCAACTGAAATATTGAAATTGTTGACACACTCTTATTTTTTCCCATATAAATTAAATTGAAACATTAAAATTCATAGATTTTTTTTGCTTTTTATAGTGTTTAACATCCTGTTAATCAATGAATAAAACAAAAATTTCTTAATGACAATGGCAGACTACTATTGATACTCCACGTGCCGTCCGGACAAAATATTAATTTGTATGGGAAAAATAAGAGTGTGTCAACAATTTCAATATTTCAGTTGATGTCAGTAACCTAATGACCCGATTTAATCACCAAACTCAGTGGATTGTTCCACTCAATTGTAAAAACAAACCCGCAAAAAACATTATATATGCTTTACATTACAACTTTGTGTTGCTCTCTACTATGCACGTGGCTAATTGTATGTATTGTAATTGATATGTATTATCTCTTGTATTTGTATGTATGCAAACTGAGAATTTGTAAATAAAACTTGAAAAAAAAACTTGAAACTGGGATGGTTATAAAGTGGTTAAAAGAGTGTCGCTTATTTACGTATATTTCAACTCCCATCGCAAATGAAGATTCTGGTATATGTACCGACCATGTTAATTGATTGACAGCTGTTGACAGCAGTCTTTAAGTAAAAAATGGCAGCCAGAAAGCGGGCCGAAATGGTTCTTTTTCTACCAAAACTTAAAAACAAATGTTCCGATTTGAAACAAAAAACTGGAAAAGGGGCGAAAACACTCATAACAACACAATTACATGCAAATTGTAGACTCAGTTTGATTGAGTTTGTACATGATGGATAATCAAAAAGTGCAACATCCCTCACTCCACTAGCACCGGTTTGAGCGGTGCTCAACGCTCAATGTACGACAATCAATAATTTTGAAGGACTAGAAAAATATAACAACACTGAAGTCAAGTATGCTTAAGTAAGTTTGTCGTCGAAAATATCTGACTTGTATAAATATATTTGAATTTATTTCAACAAATCATTTTGCCTTAACTCGCATCAATTTTAGATTCATAGTTTTGTTAAAATTTCTGAAGGCAGTTAAAATTCAGTCTGACAACTTAACTTAAACTGAATAAAAACAAATGATCGTTCTGTTATTAAGGTGAATTCGAAATGTATTGAATTTGTAAACCAAAAGCAGGACAGTATTGATTCTATTATATTTTTATTAACTTAATTTGAAATATTGTATACACAGTTTTACTGAAACAAAGATGATAATGAAATTTTCTGTATTTTCCTGCTAAAAGCAGATAAATGAATGTGTACATGTACCAGTTAAACAATTGTAGATTCGTTTACAATAAAATAAAAGTACAGGCATATTTTATAAGACAGAAATAATGAAATAACTACTTGTAATTACTTTTGTTTCAAATAGTTTTATAAGATCGAAATAATGAAATAACTATTTACTTCTTTTTTAAACTGTTTTACCTGGTGAAATCCCCTTAGTCTGCGGACGGCAAGGTATTATAACCAAGTGACCAGTGCAGACCAAGATCAGCCGACACATTCGTGCAAATTGACCACTATCTGTATTGGTCGCTATTGAGTCAGTGCATAGACCCCAAACATGATGAATGGATAGTCCGAATTGAAAGAAAGAAAATTACGTTTAGGAAAATTATTACAAGATCCAGATTAAATTTAAACATCCTTTTAAAAGATTTTTGGTCAGCTTAAAAGGTATTTGACAAAATTGTTAAGGTATTCTTACTGTAATGCTTTCCCGCCAAAAATTTTTAATATCGACCAATATCGTAGCAAACCGTTAATTTCAGACTCGTTATTTTTTTTTAAATATTTGGCATTAGATTATTTACAATCACTCATCCTTAGCGATATGTACTAAATTCCGGTTATAAAAGATTAAAAATTATTAAAATACTGAAGATTGTGAAAAAATAAATTTCCGGAAATGACCGATTTATTACGATATTGGTCGATGTTAGAATTTTTGGCGGGAAATCATTACGGTAAGACTATCTTAAATGGCAAGTCTTAGAAATTTGTACTTCTTATTATTCACAGTGGAAACTACAATTCATTAGTCAAATTTTTGCGACCAGACCATTTATTTACATAAAAAAGTATGTATGGACTTCATTGGAAAAATTCATGTATTGGATTGTATTCAACTGGGACATATTTTCATTATTTTCCAAATTGGATGAATTTCTTCTAATATTTATGCATTTATATTTATTTGTTTCTAATAACTTGTTAAAGCTAATGCTATCAATTTTGACATATTGTCTGGGTAGTACGAAAGAAGTATAGGCCCCATGTGGTGATATAATGGAATGCCTTTAAACTGCGTCACATTGCAAATCATTTGTCAAAAAAGTATTGTTATTTCTAATGTTTACATAATGCTAGATATGTATTCTCTCAAAATAAATAAATAAATAAATAATAACAATGATGATCAAAAATCAAATGAATACTTAAAAAATAGATTTAAAAGATCAACAAAAATAAATAAATAAATAAATAAATAATAAAACAGAATAAAATAGAATAAAAAATAAAAATAAATAGAAACAAATACGTAAGATAAATTAAGAATAAATAATAAAGTATGAAATAAATAAAAATGAAAATTAGAAGGTTTAGATTAGCAGTTACCTGTGTTTGTTTAATTTTAGTTTAAATTTCTTTTCATTATTATTTGTTGAAGATCATTTAATCTGTGAAACGTTATTCATAAGTTCTGGTAATTATATATGATTATTGTAATGTTGCAAAATAGTTGACCCAATGGGGTATTTTTTATGTAAAAATTTATAACATCATAGATTAAATGCTACTCAGTTGTTTTATTCACTTATATTTAGTAGTTAACAAGGTTACTTAACGCTAAGTCTTCAAGAGTGACCACTTTTTTAATTTTTAGCTCGACTTTCAAAGAGTTATTATATTCACCTGGCGTCGTTGTCGGCGTGGCTGTCGTCGTCACACTTTGGTTAAGTTATACGTTTAAGTTTGTATCTCAACAACTACTGAAGGAAATTGGTTCGAAGCTTCACACACTTATTTGAGAGCATAATAATATCCAAATTACATAGCTCTAACAAAGATTTTGACAGAATTATGACCCTTTTTGAACATTTTAAATTTTCTAAATTCTACAGGCTCTTGTTTCACTATCAGTCAATTAGTTGAGCATGCTGTTCTAATGACAACTCTTGTTATTACTCCTCACTTTTTTCGTAATGCTAATTTCCCATAGGCCTCTGGGAGTTATTTTTACTGTTAATGTAAGTGTACCACGTGACTAAGAATTTTGTACTGTTACATAGGTAACAGTATTTTTTAAAAGTATAAAATCTGGTCACGTGGTCTATTTTCTAAATAAAATGAAATAAAATGGCCGCCATTTTTTTCTCGATTCATTCTTATTTTCAACGTTAAACCCCGATAGGACATCAATTTCTTCTCTGGAGTAATTATGACACTCATAAAATTTAATTTAGTTGTTTGCAACCTGGTGTGCTTTTTGCATAAAATATCTTTTTGTTGAATAGTCAAAAAGTGAACGGAAGTAATTGCAATGTAAATAATTATGTGTCAAACTGGAACATGCAGACGATTTAAGCATGCAACAAAGGATTATTTAACAATTTTAATCAGTGAAACGTTACATATATGGTGGACAGACATAGGATATCATTGTTATTTTGTCAAGAATATTCTGGAAACAGAAGGATCAGATTTCACAGATCATAACCGTGTAAATGGGTTAGTGTTTTGTTTTCTAAATAAAACCTACCTTATTGTATGTTTATGATTTGTAGATATCATCACTTGCTTAAAGAATAAAAGAAAAAGAAAACTTCTCAAGTGACTTAAAGTACACTTAAAACTCTTAAAACTTTAAAGGTAAGGACAGTTTAGTTATTGTTACTCTAGGTTTATTTTTGTTACAGTTAGATTTAGTTGACAATTTCAGATCATCACAGAATTTCTGTTCGGGGTAATGAAATAAATAACACATTGGTTTGTGGGTAACAGTAAAAATATCATCCCTCGTAAAAATACTGTTACCCGAGGCTACGAGTAACAGTATTTTCCTCGGGATGATATTTTTACTGTTACCCACAAACCCATGTGTTATTTATTTTTGGTTTTGCTTACGACTTTACGTTTTATAATTGTTTACATTTATTTAACGGCAAATGACTACTCGTCCTGTATAATGACAACACCTTACGCACATTAAAATTGTCGAAGAAAATTAATTACGAGCTTGCAAGTAATGCAGTTTTACCAAATTTTATCTTATAATCGCTTACATTTTGCTAGACACTGTACCCTTACGTACCAAGAAAAATGGATTTTGATTATTTGTACATTGAACTTCCACAGTACTGCACTTAAAAGTACAAACTTTGTGATGCAACCTTTATAGAAAGATATTTTGCAGAAACTTATCTCCATTGTGATTTTAATATTTGACCATTTTTTATTATCTATTTCGCTGAATATTTATTGCAATATTATTGGCGAATAATCATTGTGTAAGCCATTGGATCACTCAGTATTAATGTGTCATCAGGGATATGTCACTGTGGATTTCCCTATCATCAAATGAATTAATGAATATGATTGCTATTCAAAACTGCGTTATATTCACAAATGTTCAAGTAGAAACATAAACAAGCAGTATATGACGAAATATCTTTTTTTGTCTTATCATGTTGATAAAGTTGTTTCAAAACATACAGCATTTTTTTTTCATCGAAATGCCTCCACGTTTATAACCATATCAACTTGGTTTTCCTTGCCGCCTGACTAAATTCTATACCGTCGTCTGACAAGAACCAATTCTCTCGTCTGTCGTCGGACAAAAACTTACACGGTCGTCTGACTAAAACCCTATAAGGTTGTCTTATTTTAACCTTTCCGTCACTTGACTAGAACGTAAACGGTTGTCTAACTAACACCTATAAGGTTGTTTGACAAGAACATATCCGGTCGTCTGACTAGAACCTATCCTGACGTCGGACAAAAACCTATACGGTCGTCTGACTAAAATTCTATAAGGTCATCTTATTTTAACCTTTCCTGTCGTCTGACTCATACCGTCACTTTACTAGAACGTAAACGGTTGTCTAACTAGAACCTATACGGTCGTTTGACAAGAACATATACGGTCGTCTGATTAGAAATTGTATCGTCGTCTGACAAAATCTTATTCGGTCGTCTTACTAGAACATACAAGTTCATCTGCCTATAACCAATCTGGCCCAGAAAGAACATATACATTCAAAAGACTAGAACCTATTCGGTCATCAAACTAGAACCTATACGTCTGACTAGAACCTAAATATCCATGAAAAATATATACGGTTGTCCGACTACATTCTATACGATTGTTTATCTAGAACTTATACTGTCAGTAGACTTGAATCAACACGGTCACGTGACTGGAGCCTATACGGTATGACTAGAACATATAAGGTCATTTAATAGGAACCTATAAGGTCATCTAACTAAAACCTTCACTGTCGTCTGACTAGAAAATATTTCATAAGAACCAGAACGGTCGTCTGCTTACAACCTTTTTGCCGTATGCTTAATTAATCATTTTGATACCAAAATTTGAAATATTGCCAAAATGCAATCTCAAAGTTAAACAAATTAAGGCCACGAGGAAAAAAATTCATAGTGAATATCAAGACAATTAATTGTTTAATGGAGCTAGTATGAATAAAACATTAAATATTTCCAAGATTTAGTAGTGATTTTTCTTTTCTGAATTAAGCCTTTTCACCTTTTCAATATAATAATTAGCAAAAAAAAAAAAAAAAAAAAAAAAAAAAAAAAAAAAAAAAAAAAAAAAAAAAAAAAAAATAAATTCATCACAAAATAGATTTTGCTTGTGCTGATTGTGAAGCTTTGATATTATTAAAAGGTGGTGATCATATTATGTTGCCATGAATGTGTTCATCACTCAGTCACTGCCAATTTCTATTTTTGCATCAACATTAATTTGATTATTCAACACATTTTAAAAATCTTTTGTGACATTAACTAAATTGTTGTTTTCCATTTTTTAAATCATTTAATTGATTGCTATCTCGTAAATAATTGCATATAACATTGCAAATTTAGAATATATATGGTCCTCAATAA
Organism: Ruditapes philippinarum; assembly: GCF_026571515.1. NCBI lineage: Eukaryota > Metazoa > Mollusca > Bivalvia > Venerida > Veneridae > Ruditapes > Ruditapes philippinarum. The sequence goes on along the minus strand of NW_026863122.1, from coordinate 57,142 downwards.
ATACAACTAAATATATTATGAATATAACAAAAAATTGTATTTTGCCAAATATGTTCCGAAACCTTTTACATAAAATCATATTTTTTCTTCAAATAACCCTTTTGCACTAAGCGTATTGCTCTTTTTATATTTTTTCTTAATGCACAGTAAAAGTACAGTCTGACAATATCTTTCAGACATTATTATGGAAACCTTTTAGCAACAAGTCATAATTATGACCAGGCGGTTTCTTTGGTCTTCCATCTCTTGTTTTACAGATGTCAATGGTGTGATGTTTATATTTGTCTGTACAAGGTGATCGATCGCAATACTTTAGAAATAAAAGTATAGTCACAACATAAAATCACCAAAAGAACAACAACAAAATATTTAGGTAAATAAATAAAAAAAAGAAAGAAAGAAAAACAACAACAACAACAGCAAAAAACGTCGTCTTTTAATTACTAAAGTCTTTATCTTTATCATACGCTCTTGTTTGAAATAATGCTCGGAGGGGCATTGAGCTCTTTCTCCACTATTAAAGCTGGAAAGTCACCATATGACCTTATAAACAATGTTGGTACGACGTAAAACCCAAGAAAATGTATTATTCGAAATGATTTAATGTAATGATTAATCAAAAAAGCCTAATCACGTAACTGTACAATCAAATGACCAATCATGATCCACATGTTTATTTATGAACATACCAAGTTACCAGCTTGATGAAAGAGGATTTCCATAAATTATTTAAGCACCATTCAAGTAACTGGATGCTTTCTTTACTCCTTATTTTCGTGTCACTTCCTGAATTTTAATTTCAGGTAACTTTAGTGTAATAATGCAGTCCCAGTCTCTTTTCATCTGTACCATTCACGACTTATACAAATGAGAAAAACTATAATCCAATGCAAGTTTATTTTGATTTATAACATGTAATTGTTTACAAAAACATTAATCCCTTTTCAAATCAACATCCTCGAAAAATGTCTTACACACTGACATTTCTCTAAAGATTTCATGTTTTTGTTTTTCAAACTAGTTTCCTTCGATTTAAGATTCAGTGTTTATTTAATCAAATTTGCTATTGTAGGTGATACTTCATTTTGACACATTAGACAGCATGAAATAGAACACATGACGTTTTTGCTCTTAGAATGACGTCAATGTAATATATTTGAAAGCCAGAAGTGTGTTCCTATCGATTTCATACATGTACATGTCAATTAAATTTGAAAATTGTTCTTTTCTAAATTCTCGGTTAAAGGTTATAATTCTATTTGCTAGCTACAAGACAAGCAAATAATGTAGAAACTGCCGATTAGCTTCCAATTCAATGAGATTTAATAGAATACAATCAATTATAAACAAGAATAGACCCTGAATTAAAGATTTGAAAATGCAATGGTTTGTTTTGTTTGTTTGATTTTACGCCTTTTCCCAACAATATTTCAGTCATATAGGCGGGTAGTTTCCTGGAGAGTTACACCAGTAGTAAACTACCTTCCTCCGCGCTAAACTACCAAAGCATCTCGGGGATCGAACCCACGCCAGAAAGGTAACGGGATTAGAAGTCATCGACTTTAACCACTCGACCACGGAGGCGGTTATGGAAAAATGCAATGGCTTATAACAGTTAATCGCCTCCATCTGGTATCATAATTAGTCTAAATTCTTTACGCTAAAGTGTAGTAAATTCCAGTAAGAATTACAAGTATATTGAAACTAAATATCGTAGTTTGGCTAGAACGATTTTAGGGAGACATTGTTTTGGATATTTTGAATATTTGAATATTTGGCCTAGTTTAGGATTATATGGTTATGAATAATTATTCAAATACTGTTATCGAATAATCCTTGTATGAGATACCATGTCAACCAGTATTAACTGGTTATTATAGTAAGATCAATACAGGATTTTGGTATTATATTCAGTTGAATAATTACATTAAACCAATTACAAATCAAAACAATAACATACATGTATTTGAAACGTAACAATGTTTATAATAAGAAGTGACATAGATTGCAGCCATAGCAACCACAAACACTTCGACTTAGCATCAGCAACAACAGCAACAAATATCCTTGAAACAAAAATTACTGTATTAAACAATAACCTGCAGGAATATTATGAATTTGGAAAAAGTTTTGTTCATTTTTGAAAAATCCTTCGAAAACAAAATGAGGTTATAGTTTTCCTTGTATAATAGTGATGGCAAAGACAAATGACTCAGGTTCCGGCAGTTTGTGCGTTAAGAATTGCACGTGCAACAAATAACGTCAAAAATGTAAGAATGAACTTGATATTTTTTGTTTTAATGTATGCAGTCAAATACAATAATAAGCCAAATTATAAGCCAGAATCACACTTTAGTAGCGTACGTTTTGTTCTCATTGTGGCTAAAGAGATTTTTTTAACGTTCCGTCATTTGCTTTTTATGTACACGTTTAATATTAAGTGTGCCGGCTTTTTTGTTCTGTTGAAAACTGTGGAGTAAGAGGTCGCCTTTTCTTAAGTATTTTCCAACTCTTTATTGGATATAAGATGTTTTGACTACCTGAGAAAATGATTTTTCCACTTTTCCGAATAATGTCTCATCCTCATAAATGTTTGTGCAAGTTTCGTTTACGTGAAGTTTAGAGTAAATAAATTTTGGGACTTTTGTTAGGAAATTGAAAAATCAATATCACTTACCCTGGTTAGGCGAATTTTTCATCATTTGTTCCTTTGAAAGAACCATCGAAGAACTTCTTCGTAAGATTTGCAGTTTCCGAATCATTTCATTCATGTTTAAACTTTTCACTTTGAGATATTTTAAAGTATAGATGGATTTAATAATTGATTATATGAGTTAGAATCATCTACGTTACGATGCATAAATTCATTTACAACTGTCAATTTTCTGACGGGAATTCATAACTGAAATGCCACATTTCTTGTTATATATACTGAACTGTTACCAGCATTAATGTCTCATAATTCATAATTTAATTTATGTCCCATGTCCTCAAACATAATTTTATTGAAAATTCGCGTTCAAGTATATGATGAAAGTAGACTGTGATTGCGAAGCCCTTGTGATTTCCTAAATTTACAGATACCCTTTTTGACCGAATTGCAGTTATTTAGCATTCCAAAGTTATCTATTAGATATAAAATCTGAAGTATAAGAAATTCCTTTGGAAAAAAACAACAAGTTCAAAATTATAAGTACATGTACAATTAGTCTGGTAAAGCTTACCACAATCGAGACCGTTTCCAGGATTTTACTTGTATTTTGAGTAAAATGAGTAAAAAATGGCGTTGACCGTGGTAGGCTCGAACTAATGATCCGTGGATTGTAAGGCAGGTATTTTTAACCACTAGGTAATCGCTCTCCTTAGACGTATTTGTTTACCAATTATCAGTATGATACTGAACCGGTTAATTTAATACTAGAATATCATTGAGAAAATAAAGGTTAGAATACTTAATAAAAATATACAATATATTTGCAACAGCGCACGGGTATCAATGGGCCCGCGCTTGTTAAATTTTCCCCCAGGGGGTTTTTTTCTTTCAAGGCCACTTTACCCTTTAAGCTAAAAGTCACTATTATAAAAGGGGTTTGGTCTAGGACAATGAAAAATGCACCTTTAAGGCTTCAGTCACTAAACTGAAAAATTTTATCATATTATGAAAATGTGAACATATATTATTTGGATGACACTTACTTCTATAAAATATAAAATTGCGTATAGATCTACTTGCTGTTTGTATTTGCTCAAGTCTTCAAATATTGGAGGAATTTGTTTTGATTATAAGTACCCTACCGTTTACCGGAGGGGACTTAGGTTTAACCCTCCGTCCGTGCTGTCCGTCCGTCCGTCTGTCCGTCCGTCAGTCCTGTCCTTCATACAACAAACTGGATCCCGCGATAACCCGCAAAAAGTACTGAAAAAATTTTTTATGAAACTTTGATATATGGATAGATGGCAGTAATGGATTAAATGCACGTTTTTTTCTGATTTATTTGCCCAATGCTTGCCAAAAAAATTCCTGGTCTATGGCGACAAATGACTGAAAATATGGCAAATTTTACAAACCATACCTGATCTCACTTATAACGCAAAAAAAGCCTACTGAGAAACATATTTTTATGAAAACTTGACATATGGGTAGATGGCAGTCTGGAATTATGCACCATCTTTTTCTTATCTTCCTATGTTGAAAATTATGGTTGCTATGACAACAAATAGACTGAATTTCAAAGATTTTCTGATTCTAGTTTTTTTAAGTTTTTTCACTATAAGTTCTTTATTTCTTAAGGTATTTTCTTCAAACTTTAAATATAAGTTGCTAGTCATCAACCACATCATATGTGACAAAGTTTACAACTCTAGCACAAAATTTTTCAGAATAACCTCCCTTCAACTTAAAATTTTCATGAAAAAAATATTGTTTTTTTATGCCCCCACAGAGTGGGGGCATATAGCGTTGCACTTGTCCGTCCGAGTGTCCGTCCGTCCGCACGTCTGTCCGTACGTCCCGAAATCTTGTGAACGCAACTCCTCTTAAACTGGATGGCAGATTTTGCTTAAACTTACAGGGATGAACAACCTTAATGTGTAGATGGTAGTAAAGGAAGGAATTTTTGCTGCGACCAAATTTAACAGAATTATGGCCCTTTGTTGATTTTTTCACTATATACTATGTAGAAATTTTGTGAACGCAACTCCTCTTAAACCGGATGGCAGATTTTGCTTAAACTTCCAGGGATGAACAACCTTAATGTGTAGATGGTAGTGAAGGGAGGAATTTTTGCTGCGACCAAATTTAACAGAATTATGGCCCTTTGTTGATTTTTTCACTATATACTATGTAGAAATTTTGTGAACGCAACTCCTCTTAAAACGGAAGGCAGATTTTGCTTAAACTTCCAGGGATGAACAACCTTAATGTGTAGATGGTAGTAAAGGAAGGAATTTTAGCTGCGACCAAATTTAACAGAATTATGGCCCTTCTTTGATTTTTAGTTTTCAACTTGTGGCACATGTAGTCCAAAAAAATATTTGACCTAGAGTCATAAGATTGACAGAACAGTGGCGTGTGGGGGCATCCGTGTCCTATGGACACATTTCTAGTTTAATAACTTCTTTTTTTCTGAATGTATCTACTTCAAACTTCATATATATGTTTCTTATTATCACTCAACATTTGTGAGAAAGTTCAAGACTCTAGCAAGACCGTTTCCAGAATTATGCCCCTTTGAACTTAGACTTTTTTTCGAGAAATTGGTAATTTTTACTCTAACTTCTTCAATCATGATAGGATTTTCTTCAAACTCCCACATCATAATAATATGACAAGGTTTATAAATCTAGCATCCATATTTCCAGAATTATCTCCTCCTTAAACTTTTATTTTTTTCTTATTCGTTCTTTTAACTTTCATTTACTTCAAATTCAAAATAAACATTCATTATTCATACCTTCATTACTAATTGTTCTTTGTTACACTCACATCATGTATGGCATCTTGCATCTTTTTTTCAAGAGTTATCTCCTTTTTAAAAATTTTGCTTTTAAAAATGTTATATTTTGATAACTGGGATGTTTAAAAAATAACTGTAGAGTGTCCTTCAGTCCGTCTGTCTGCACATAAAAACTGTTATCTGTGATCACTTTTAAAGAACTTTTTCAACAAATTTACTTAAAATAGAAACATAAGTGAATGGCCAATGGCCCTTCAGAATGTTGCTGGGGTTCTAACCGGTAGGGGACTTATGGATTGCTTGCAATACTATGATAATTGCTTGTTCATCATTATATTTTCTTTTAAATGATTAATTTTTATTGTCATAGTATGGTATTTTTGTATAGCGGATTACATAATGCTTAGGTACAATGTAGGACACAATATCTTATTATTATTCATATCTATATTTCCTTAACCCCTTTGACATATCATAGGAAATTGTTTTAATTATATACATAAACACTTGTTTTTAGTAATTATACGAGGCTTTATATGTCAGTTCCGACATTAAAGGCTTAAAAAGCCTTTTTTCAGTGTAAGTTTCAAACTGATCTTTTCATGTGTTAGATTTTTTTTTATAATTTTATAATTGCGTTGTAAGAAATCAATTCAGAATTTGATTTGAAATAACCATGAATGTCTGCGTTTCCGGTAAAAAAAACTTATTTTATTGAACATTTGCATTTAAAAATGACAATTTGAATGACTTTTTATTGGCATTTTATCCAATTTCAGTCAAACATCTATGATTTTATTACAAATAACATTTTTAAAGTACTTGTTCAAATAAAGTAAGGCAGCATGCTATACCATACCAGAACAACACTTATTTTAATGAAAATCTTGAAAATGTATTTAAAAGTAAAATATTGTGCAGGGAACAAAGATGGTTATTTACACATTGCAAGTGACACTTAAAATCCACGTTATTACTAAAAAGAAGTAAAAAAGCAAAAATAGCCTTTAAGTTAGCTGCGCAGTAACGCAGTAGAAATATGATAATAAATACTGCAAAATCAGGATCTGTTTTTGCGAAATATGCAAATGTCATTGTCGCAGAAGCAAACCAACGTTCAACAAGCAGTTCCTCTATAATTTTAAAGTCACCGAATAATGTCCCTGCCAAGAATGTATTGTTGTAAAAATTGTTGTTGTAAAATTAGTTAGCATATTTCGGTACAATCAACATTTTAATAACTTAAATTTAAATTTTCCAATTGCAAATAGTGTGACTGCTTTAGTTTCCTAGCTATTTTAACAACACTTAATATAGAACAAGTGCGGGCAGTTTACAAAAAGTCTGCCCAATTGAAGAAAATATTAATTATTAGTATTCAAGATGTCGGCATGAAGTCACTACGTTTTGGAATAATTTTTATGAGCTAAACGGTACCAAAAATATTAATTAACTCGTTTAATTTCAAAAACGCCCCCCCCCCCAAAAAAAAAATAAAATAAAAAAAAATGAAAAAAATAATAATAATACTTTGTAAAAATCATGTTTAAGGTACCGTAGCATGCATTTTATATCAACAATTTGCACTTTTATTTTACGAAGCACCAATTTTCTTTTCACTATAACTATATTAAATCATCAAAATGAATGTATATCAGAAATGGTCTTGATAGCAGGTTGTTTTTTTTATGGAAGCAATGAGATGAATTCCATATAGACCAGAGTCTATTTCGCTAAGAATCCCCATGTGGGCACATATTTGATTTATTCTTGCACATGATAATGAACAGTCTAGCCCGAAATGATGAGATCGGTTTGATAATACTCTAAGGGTTTAACGTTCTTTTCCTTATTTATCTTGTAAACTGAATCATTTCATAAGAGCCAATGAAGAGATTTATATACATAATAAGTGACGAAATGGCTTTGAAATGTTAATTAAAAATCATTATGCTTTTAAAAGTTATCTTTAATAACAATTAATTTGCTTAATAATCATAGTAATATGACTGGATAATAAAGATAAGAAACGTTAACCATATACATGTATAAAGGAAGATAACTCTATCAGTTCGTAGTATCTAAAATACTATAATTATAAATGTTAAAGAATAAACATCAAAATATTCGAATTGGGATTTTCATTACATTTTTAATTGTACATTTAAAAACATGTAGTTCACCATTCTAACAAAAAGACAATCTAAGTAGAAAATGGCCGGAAGTAATCTGCTAGTTTATATTTGAAAAAAATGTAGCTTACTTTTCTTTAATTTGTATTTTTCTTTAAATATATCATAGTATATAAAAGATAAGATAAAAATCGATTGAAGATATTTATTTAATTTATTTAAGAGAATTCATTTTACTCGTATATAGTTGTTTAAACATTACAATATATGTCGAATACGACTACTTCCTTTGCTTTTAATTGGACTTGTTGTCAAATATCTGAACCCTCTAAAAATTGTCAAGTTAACTAAATGTCAGTGTGACTTGTCCTGTAAATTTGTTTACCATTGTCCATTTTCTTACAGTGTTTCTTACTTTAAAGGCCATGTTTGATGATCAAGTTTAAGATGATTAATTCACATTGTTATCTGATAATTCCCTTGAGATTAAATGTGTCTCGAGCAATAATCCGCCTATACGGTATATTTAACGTTCAAATTTAAAGCAGTGATTCGTCTATATATTAAACACACGCATTCAAATCAGTGATTCGTCTATATATTAAACACGCATTCAAAGCAGTAATCCGACTATATATTAAACACATAAATTAAAATAAGACACACATATAGATGTCATGAAAATTCTTTTTCGTAACAGATGCGAAATCAGCGTGTAGTTGAATTTCATTCTGCATTCGTTTCTTATTACTTCTATATTATTTAAAACGGTATTTGATTTACCAACATACCTAATGTACAAAGAAGCATAGCCAAACAAACTATCCATAATTCAGTTAACTGAATGAAAAAGTATAATTTGATGATATTGCATTATAACTTAAGTACTTTTAAGTCCAGCGAATTCGTTTACGACGAGTTTTGAATACCTGTATTTCTGAATGTATTTGTAATGGTGTAGGCAAAAGATGTATACGCATGGTAATGTAAACATGATCATAGAAATACCGTTGACATGCCATAGTTTTTATCAATGTCATATCTAATGTTTATTAGAATTATCTTTATAGCACAAGTCAAATAATTGTCGTTCATATTGCAAAAGCTGTTTTAAATTTATGGCAGATGTCCTATTTTACAATACATTCATTTCATATCGATCTATGATGATGAATACACATCTTTCTTGCATATCAGACAGGATTATCTACCGTTTACACCAGTGCTAGAAAAACCTGTCTTAGACAAGTCGCGTGCTTTATGAATGAATTGCGTTCTTAAGATATAGTTATGAATATGAAGTTGTAAGTTCATAAGTACTTATATCAAGCCCTCGGGTAGCTCGTTACCGTCGTAAACAGTTACCCTCGAGTTAGATATTCCGGTCTGTACCGGCAGCCAGTGTTAGATTCTTATATTCTTATAAAGTCACATCAAGTCAACAAAATTTTGAAAACTGTAATAACCAAACAAACCAATTGTATATTGAATAATTTTGGTAAGATACATGCTCGACTCGAATACTTTTTGATTGTTAGTTTTAAAGCAGCATGCCGCCAGATTCATGCTTATTTTCATGAAAGTTTTTAAAATGTTGAAAAGTAAAATATTGTCTAGTAAACAAGGACGGTAATTTTCACATTGCAAACAGCACTTCAAAATCTACGAAAAATTACCCAAAAATAGGTCAGAATATATAGTCACGCAATGGAAATATGGTTATGGTATAAATACTGCAAAATCAGTTGCATATAACATAAAAAATATTTCTTGTGTTATGAATTATGTTTTTCTTAAAATCTTAGTTCATTTTTCTCAAGTTTGATTTTCTTAAAATATTTTGGCTCACCTGGAGGTATACACCTTTAATGTACATACACATCACCGAGTTATGATTACGTTACATTATATGGCAAACCAATGACGGAAAAAAGATTGAATATTTAGGGAACAATTCAAGTCATCTAATTAATTCAGGCTAGACGGTGCAAAAATAAATCTAACATGTGTGCACATGGGAATATTTATTGCGTAATAAGCAACGGACTTTTTTTGGATTTTACCTTGATACTTCCGTTCTCCAAGTCAAAATAAAACATTAATATTTTAGACACATGATAACTAATAAAGTGGTACAAATGTGTCGTTCAGATGAGTACATGCCTTATAATACAAGTTTACAACAGACATGGAATAATAAAGGCATGGTACAGTACTTAACAGCGATTAATTGTTTGTTTATTTGAAGAAACCGAAAAAGTAATTTTGAATAAATGTTATGTTAGATTATATTTTCATCAACAGTGAACACAATTATCCTTTTAGAAGGACACTTTTATTAATTGTTTTTGTTTGTGTGTTTGATGTTTTGAATCATTTTGTCTTTAAAGGTTCTCGATTACGTAATCATTTTAAGAACTAACAGTAACGTAACGTTAAAATTTTACAACTATCCTACTGGGACCTGCAACTGGAATAAAATAGTATGCTATAAGCTCTCCCCGTAGCTACTGAAATGCAACACTGCAAATAGCGAAAACATAAAAAACAACTTTGTGGCATCTTCGTGTTTTCGTCTTTTTGCAATCTTTCCATCAAAATGCAAAGATTCGACAGATGAAATACGAAAAACACGACACTTTCTATATGTCGTGTTGTTGACTTTCTTTTGTTGTCCAAATGCGAACAAAATGGGACTAGATAAAGGAAAATTTTGTCATGATTTGGCTTTTTCTTATTTTTGCATTTTCACATTCAGTTGCAATATGAGTATAGGTCTCTAGCTAATCAATCTAACGTTCAGATCTAATTATTTCTTACATGTAGATCTGATTACCACCGTATATGTTTCGCCTTCATTATGATCCAAATTTCCCAAGAAAGCTATTTTTAGCCATGCAATCAAACCGGTTTTTACAGATAGGCATAAGAAGCAGTATCCAAATATCGTTATCCGTGGAAGTAAAGAACTTGTTGATTTTGTTAGGAAGCAATTGTTTGAAGTAATTTGAAACAAGTACACTTAAAATAATAGACTCAGTTTTAATGGGCAAGATTGTTTTGCCAGTTACCTGCAGGATGTTTTGGATTACGTCGTGTTTTTTCTTTCGAAATCGTGTAAATTACCTCTACAGAATTGGTTTTTAGCAGTCAAAATTGTGAAAGCTTGCCGATGATTGGCTGTTTGACAAATCACGAGAAGAATACAACATATTGGTGATCGTCAGATCCTAATGTGTAGCGTTATAAAACACACATGGTCATATATTGTCCATCACCATAAATATGAGATTAATTTAATTTATATGTGTTTTTTTTTATTACTTATTATTATATTCTAATCTAATCATTTTAGTATACATATTTGATATTTTTCACAATTGTATGTTCTATGTACACCTAAATGTTAATTTGTAAAATGTAGTGGCTAGTCACTAGAAACTGTAAAGATTATGTGAAATAGATTTGTTCGTTCGTTCGTTATTTAGGAGCTGATTTTAATCAGATTGGTAGGTAATTGAATAAAGAAAATCATAATTTGATACTTTACGGAGAGACAGATAAAGAATAATTTGAATTTCATGTCAATATGTGCTGTCGTTTTTTATGTTAGATTTTATTATAAATCAAACAAATGTCATATATTGGTGAATTCTTTGAAATCGAACATTACTTTAGAACATTTGACAATAAGCTAATCAATCAAAGTGTAGTTTAATTCAGTTATATGCCTTATTTGAATCAATCTGTTCAAAGCAAGGACAATTTTACTGGTTAATAGATAGACTCAATTGGGAATTATTAGATCAGAATTCAATTGATATTGCTTTACATATAAATGAAATATCAGTTTCCAAATAAGAAAAGTTGTCAGAAATTTGACACTTGAAAAGGAATTAAACGACAAATCGTAGACGGAATTGATATAGTTTACTCCTTCAATCAATCAATCACAGAAAACAGTTTCGATTTAAAGTCTGAACATTCTTTCGTTAAAACTAAAGTATGAATAATAAAAGAGTACATCATACTTAAAGTAGAATGTTGTACGGAGCATGATATTTTTATAATAAACTTCATGAATACTTTTTTTAGTTCGTTACTATGAAGTTGTTGAAATTAAAAAGACCCAACTGAGGCTTTTCGGCATGATGGGACTGGAAATATTTTCCCACGCTTTGTGTACCACGTGATGTAGATATAGATCAATAACATGTGAGCACATTTTCAGGTCACTCTCTTACCCCGATTTTTCCAGAAGAATAATTTGATTGTGCAAAATGACCAAAAAATGAAAAGCTGTGCAACTGAAATCCGGCTAAGAGTCGAACAAAAGTTTTATGTTTTTTTTTAAAATAAAGTATTATTCTTTATTATTAATGTTTGCAGACTTCTCTATGTTAAATTCTGCACTTGATCCTTGTAAGGTTTTCAAATTTTATGTTTTGGACCTCTGTGAAATTTCTTTAATTTGTATTCACAGTTTTATATTAACAGTTACGTACATGCATTTATGATTCAATATCTGTGTCTGCTCGGTGAAATATCAATGTAAAGACATAACAACTTTATTGATGCAAATACAATTTGTGATGAGGGTTGAATATCGCTTTGCTAGTGGGCATGAGAGATGTAACACTCTCCATTTTCTCTCATTAACATCAACTCAAGAAAATCATGTCTCTGATTATAAAATATGTTTGTATTTGTTTTTATTGCTCTTGAGAAAATTCTCTTGTGGTGCACATAAACGAAAGAAATATGCAAATAAAATATTAACATATTTATTAAACATGCAATTGGAAATCAATTATTTGGTGCGATTGTTTGTCAAACTTGAGTTAAAGCGTTGCAATGTTTTTATTTTTGGGTCAATTTTTACAATAAACATGATTGTTATGACTAAGGGGAGCGTGTGAAATAAGAAATTGTTCTCTAGACAAACACGAAATTGTACACAAATCTCAAACCATATAAAAATAATTCCTTTTTGTAAAACAAAAAAACCCTCTGTGAAAGAAATCCCTAGCAAAATTTCTTAAATTCATGAATTTAAAATTATTTTTTTGTAGATAAACTGTACATCTATTTGCATCTGAGAAAATGATAAAGAAATATACCCCAGTAAACAAATGTCGTGAAAAGCTAGAAAAGCAGTTAAAGATGAAGATCACCCTAAGTTTGCTTTATTATTGATTCCGTTGTATTTCAATATAATTGCGTTTGAATTTAATCGACACTTATCCAAATTGGTACGCGATCTAAAGCTAGAAATTGTAAAATATAACAAAATTACTGGGAATCGTTCAGAAACAATTTCAATTCAATCTTTGTAATCAAGTTTAGTCACGGTGGAATTCATGATGAAATACAATAAGGCTGAATTTCTAAGTTGTCCTTTTAGACTTAGTGTAGACATGTAAATTTCGTTATTGCTTGGTGCTTTTATATGTTTCGAAATGAATGGTTATTGTACTGATATCATAATTACAATTTTGAGTCAGGATGGAAATATGTTTTTACATTACGTATCAGTAACATGTAATCAAGATTGACATAATTTGCCCACTTGAACTTGTTACTTGTTTTGTAAAAGGTTAGATAATTGCTTGACATAATTACAGATTTCAAAGGAACAATGATATTCTCTCGTCCGTATGGATATAATTGTAATCTTTGTATACTTCCTGAAAACAGCTATTTATGTGACAGAAAAAGAAACCTATTTAAGGCCATTTTTTTCACCATAAAATTTAGCCATCAGTGATGAAGAGCAAAAGGGAATCGTAAACTAATCTTACATAGGGTATGATTACAAAATATAAGTGTTTTCTATTTTTAGACATGTTATTGTGTTTCAAATTTTGGAATAACGAATGTTATTATTCATACAATTGTTATGACAAAGATTTCATAAGTATTTTTTGAAATGTGTAATTATCATCTTCAGAAAGTCCGAATGGTTCTGACAACATTTGTCTAACTAGGCCAACGGAAATTGACTGTCTTGATAGTGTCTTCAGGCTGTGTCGACTCTATAGTTTTTATTTAGTTACCCTAATGTACATTGCTTATTCGAAACGTTAAAAATGATATTCGAAGTTCAAATATAAATACCACACAATTAGAGAATGCTAAATCTAAAATACGCGCCGCAAATATTTTGATAGTTAGATTTAATTATAAGTTTGAAGCAATTAGAATTCGTACTTTCATGGATTTTCCAATTCTTTTTTTTTTTGGAGAAAACAGAGAAAAAATACTGGTTAAAAAGAACATTCCAGAAATACAGTTTTGTCCATAGTTTAGTAATGGGCACAAAATAGAAGAACGCCTTTAGCTTCAAAATGCAATACTTTAACTTGATCTCACCAGCCGGAAATATATCTGTTTTATTTCATGGTGCATTAAGTGTTGTCAAAATGTATTACCTTCGATACGGGAAAATTTAATAGAAATAAACCGTTGATCGAAATTGAAAATGAAATACAGTGAAGGAATTGAAAACATCGTTTATTTACGCAAATAATGAAAACAAGACATATTTTTTCGGAAAAAAAGTTTATTTGACTTTCAAATGTTACTCATCGCATACATGCAATTCCCTCACTGACATTGTTTTTATACCAGTAATAATTTACATTGTTGCTTCAATTAATTTTTTTAAATAATTCATTAAAGTATATGCAAGTGTCGGAACAAACTTTTGTTACTGAATCACAAAACAATAAAAATGAAACGGAGAAGATTTAAGGCGCAAATAAGGCTTTTTAAAATATCATTACATTTGATATTTAAACATGCATCTATTCCATGTTGCCATTATTCCAAATTCCATTAAAATGCAAATAGTATATGGTGCTCTCGTGACATTAATTAAAGGCTTCTTACGCACACACGATGGCTTATGATTTCAAAAAATATTAAATGTCAAATAATCACTTGCATTTCACAGGTGGTCAGCACCTTTATTACACACATGTACATTTTTGAAAACGTTCACTCGACGCCGACGTGTTCTTCAAAGTAAGATATGCATACGGAAAGTGTCATCCTAATTTGAGGTTGGAAAACTTAATTTATCGGATAGAAATTGAATAATTGTTGGAATTATTGTAAAAGAACTGCATTAACAATTATGCCGTTTTCAGTTATTACGCTTATCCAAACGGAGCCCACTATCACTCATCATGATCTGTTACAGGTATAGAGAGTGCGAAAAAGAAAAGCTTATAGTTCCCAAGAGATTGTTGAGGCCATACAGTTGTTATGATCAACTTAAGAACGATGCGAAAATAACTGCTCTCCAAGTTTAAATCGTTTCGCAAATTGTATATTGCCTTAGCAAGAGAAAAGTGCCAACAAGTCTAATATTTCCTTTGATGCAAATAAGAGTTTTAATTTCGAGGAACTATAAGAACGCTGGTGTCAACTAAATATTCTCATTAAATTTTGATGGATATTTGTTAAATTTTAAAATTTTATCTATGCAGAACAATTATACATAAATACATTAATGTAAATATACAAAAGGGTTGGGCCAAAAGTTATAACAACATTATCGGGGGCCCTCCCCTGAAATACTGACTGCAATGTTATTTAAAGATAGATGTGAAAAAGACATATGTAAAGTATGATTAATTCAGTTGAAATCTAAAAAAAAAATAATTAGAAAAAAAATGTAAATAAATATATTTTCTGATATGTGAAAAAAAACACGTCGCCTACTCCCTACAACAGTTTTACTATGAATTTTGACAGTTGACAAGCTATAAATCATCTTACATTTATCTTTAAACATTATTTGTAAGCATGGGAGGTTCAATTAAAATTATTCAAAGTCTGAATGAAATGCGTTGAATACGCGCTCATTCAATACAAAAAAACCATACATGTTTGACAATAGGCAATATTTTACTGGTGCGTCTATTTAATGTCTTTTGTGTCCTTTCAAATAAATCATGTATATATTTGATAAACAATTGCTTATCAAATGATGGTTTATCGCCTGTGGTCATGTGATTCTGGATTATGTTATGGACTGTTCAGAGAACCTCGCCTTTCACTGTTGAATTGTTATTACATTTGCATTACAAACAATCTTTATGCCAAAAACTGCACCAAATACAGAGTCTGAAAAGATTGTTTGAAGGATGCTATCTAAAGATTTTATTCCATGATGCATAAAGGTGTCTATTTATACTATACATGTAATAAGAATTTACATACTTTTTCTGTGTGATTAAAAAATTAATTGACTTATTATTGCTGCCAGTCTGTTCAAATATTGGAAAGTGCAGCAATACAAGAGTCTCCTTTTGTTTTTGTCCCTTGCAGACTCGTTTAATATAATATATTATATGAAACAATGAACTAAATACTTTTACAAGTCACTCTTGTGATAATAGAATTAAGCCGAGTGTAAGTGAATGAAGTAATGAAGTAATTCTTGAGTAATGTCCAAGGATATTCAAATTCCACGGCAACTGATAAGTTATAGCAATTATATATATTCAATGTTGTCTTCGGCCAAATAAACTACATAATGCCACTGTCACAGTTTAACGTGTTTCCAGTGCGTCATGAAATAGAAAATAAAAAATGCAATTACTTTCATGAGCTTGTCACAACGTCCTCACGGTGACTCTGGTGGTGCTACAGGGCACCGACGGCGTATTATCAGGTTTCAATGATGTTTTTGATGACAATTGTCTGCATCGCCTTGGTGCTATGCATTTTCGTCGCGCTCTAAATGCACTGTCGATGTCTTAAAGATATTTGTTTACATAGCAAAATATAAACGCAACACCATACTCCGTACGAATGCCGCTGACAACCACAGAACTTTTTTTCAGGACGTCGAATGTCACCATTCGTTTTGTGCATGCTCAAAGTCTTCGTTATAGCAGGGCATTCCATGTTATCAAGACACGTAAAATGGGGATGACACTGAAATACCCTTGCGACGATACTTGCACTCATTCTTCGCCAAACACTGCGTTGTGCAATTTCCTTGGACGTCATGACAAGGCGTTTTAATGTGACAGGGGTTTGAATTAAACATTATTTAAAAATAACATTTTATTCTTTTAGCATGCAAAATATTCCTTCCATAAAATTGAAATATTATATTAAATTTAATCTTAATTTAATCTATTTTTATATAAAGATTAGATTTTCTATAAAACAAAAAGAAAAAAAAAAAAAAAAAAAAAAAAATTAAAAAAAAAAAAAAAAAAAAAACAAAAAAAAAACCACGTATAGTTTAAACATTTACCTGTTGATAAATTGTTGACATCGCTTACCGATCATCATTTGTTAAATGAATCGAATTTTTTTCTTGTATTGTAAATGGACATAAAATATAATTAATAAAATATAGTTAAGTAAATTAGAAAATATGATATGCATTTGATTTGAAAAACAACAGCAACAACAACAAATTCAATATTCTACTTATCTGATGAAAAAAAAATGAAAATAAGAAAAGAGTTTGCATTTTGAAAACAAAAAGTATCCGAATTTACAAATCATTTATATATTTGATTAATGGCACGTGTGACATTTCCATAACTGTACTAAATCTAAGACCTAGCTTATAATGCTTTCTAACATTCTTCCCGACCTTTGTTTTAGCCTTTACAATAGAGCATCCTGAATTCATAGCAAAAAAAAAAAGAAAAACGTTTTTGTTGCATCCGCCATCTTCTTTGTTTTGGTAACGAACGTCGTGATTCTATATCCTTATATCGTTTTGCACAATCACATAGAAACTAATATGTGAAGTTTGTTTGAAGTAAAAATATAATGCCATCAGTAATTACCGCTAGCTAAGCTCAAAAGGGACAGCACCGGATTTGTAATCTGAAGGTCAATTTTTTATCTTTGGGGAAGGTATATTTTTTTCTCGGATAAAAAGTCTCATAGTCGATTGCCTCTCTGCGCTAATTAAGAATTCACAAGTATGAGCAGTCGGTCACTTGCGGAGAAATTGGTAGTAATTGGTAAGTACCATGAAAACCGATAAAACACGTGTTACATTCGGAGTAAAACCAGAATAAACAACCCACAAAACATCAAGCAGTCATTCAGTACGTTAATTATTTTATCAAGGCCTTTAGTGCAAATGTATATTTAATTTACATACTTGTGTGTAATATGTGGAAATATGTAGATATTGTATGCGAGATAGGAATACAAGAATTCTGTCACGCCTTCCTATTAGTAAATCAACACTTCCATTACATTGTATGTTCGCATTAACGGTAATTTACGTAACAAACATTTATGATAATGAAAACCAGGCTAGTAAATTGATATAATACCTATTCCATTCATTTTAGCGTCTTATAGTTTTAATGACAACCTCTTTGTATTACAACATATATAAACATTAACACCACAAAGCATTTTTATCACATACCCGTACCGATTTTGCAACTCCGTAACAATGGTATTACAAGGCCGTGCATTTATATTGACGTGACATCATTTGCGTTACACAAACATAGCATAAAGAGTCGTTAAATGTTTTGAAGATTTGTAAAGGTGAATATCTTAACGTTTTTTAGAAGACAAGGTTAAGCACAATAGCATCAATAAAAAAATGAAAATCTAAAAATTCGATGTTTAATTACTAGTATAAAGATAGCTCAAAAGGTCAAAGGTTTTTGGGTTTTTTTTGCCAAATACGAAAATAAACAAAAGTATCCATACCAGCTTTTTATATTTTTTATAACTTTGAAATAAGACGAAAAATAATAATGTGTAGTCGTAAATTATCAGAAAAGGATTTATTGTTAGAGTGGCTCGATGAATTTTTAATCTGATACAAGTGTTAATATCTTTCTTGAAAATCATATAAAAGAAGAAAAAAAAGTAAAAATAAATAAATAAATAAATAAATAAATAAATAAAAATAAATAAATAAATAAATAAATAAATAAATAAATAAATAAATAAATAAATAAATAAATAAATAACGTAGATGGTTATCTTCGATGGTTCTTAAAATAGAGTAAACTATTTTAGAGCTCATGTAAGTAAAACTGTCGCAATATTTTGCCCATAAAAACCTATGATAATGATATTAATTAACATTTAACATTTTGTTCTTACAAAACAAAACAAGATAATAAAAGAAAGAATTTTTTTTACCCATCTGTGGATTGAACCCTCAACCCTCAGTTTTAAAGCAGTTGACAGTATTTCTTGTCTATTTGAGTACTCTTAAAAGGGGAGGTATGTATTTCTTCATTAAAAAATTGCGGAGGAGGGGGAAGGGGAGGGGGTACACGTAAAGGATTTAAATATGAATGCAGTAAAGCATTTATTTCACTTAAATGAAATGGTGTTTTTATTAATAGACCACACAAAGATAACATAATTCACAAATAATTAGGAGCTATTTATTTCAAGTCATAAACAAATAAATGTTATAAGCAATCTCATAAGTCATGTTTTATAAGATCAAACATCTGCATATTATACGATTTCTATAGTTTAAATGTTATTTAAACTGATAAAATATCTTAAATTTATGATTTTTAAGAACAGATTGAATGAGAAAAGAATAATCTTATTTCAGTTTACAACAACTGGAATTATTGAAAGAAACGTTAGGAAAGAGTATTAAGTTTAGTTTTTATAGATATAAACAAATATTAAATTCTTTTGATAAAGCGATAAAAATAAGTTTGTATTTCGAAATCCACCGAATATTACGTTTTAATGATAGCATTATCGTGATTGTGAAATCTGTATGTAACTGGCGTTTCAGTATATGATAAAGTTGACTCAAATATCACAATTTGCTTTTCTCATAATCCCTTAAGGAGAAATATTACTTTGATACTCAAATAAGTAATGCTAATAACTTTAGGAATAAGCTTATTGCCAGCCATCTTAAATAATTTGAAACCATTTACATATTTCATTAATCAGCAATTGTGTAGTTATCAAGTTGTGTTGTGATACATATGCACTGTTTTCATCTTTCTGTTTATTAAATTAAATCGCTACATGTACTTATTTCGTCTCTGCGTCATATAGATAAATTTCACTGGTTTAGTCAAATACTTTCGGTTCATTGTAATATCGCTTACAAATCTGCATCCATTATTTTTCACGAAACCTTTAACGAAACACAAAACTGCGGAAACTCTACAAAAGATCAACTGCCAACTATATCCGAAAAAGAACGAAGAATGTGATTACTAGCCAATTCAAAATCTTTGACCCGAAATGAAAAGTCACGTTCTTTAATCGGTGACAATGTCCTTCTGTTGCAAAAATCACTTTTTTTGCTCAAGTCAAAGCCACTTGAAAATTTTAGAACAAAGTTGTGAATAATAATACGAGAAGTATTATTTTAAAGATTAAACAGTGTTTATTTCAGCTTTTACTATATGAATAACACATTGATTTGTGGGTTACTCACATACTCACAAACCCATGTGTTATTTTTTATTACCCCGAACAAAAATACTGTGATGATCTGAAATTATCAATTAAATCTTACTGTAACAAAAATAAACCAAGAGTAACAATAACTAAACTGTCCTGGCTTACCTTTTAAGTTTTAAGTGTACTGCAGGCCTTCTAGAGAAGTTTTTTTCTTCCTTTATTCTTTAAGCAAGCGATGGTATCTACAAATCATAAACATACAATAAGCTGTGTTTTATTTAGAAAACAAAACACTAACCCATTTATACGGTTATGATCAGTGAAATCTGATCCTTCTGTATCCAGAATATTCTTCGCATGGTTTTTGACCTATGTGTTTTCAAAATAACGATGATATCCTATGTCTGTCCAGCATATCTGTAATGTTTCACTGATTAAAATTGTTAAATAATCCTTTACTCGTCTGAATGTTCCAGTTTGACACATAATTCACATTGCAATTACTTCCGGTGAAAACGGATGTTTACTTTTGGACTATTCAACAAAAAGATATTTTATACGCGAAAAGCACTCCAGGGTGCAAGCAACTAAATTTTATGGGTGGTCATAGTAACTCTAGTGATGCCCTATTGTGGTAAACTTCGAAAATAACAATGAATCGAGAAAAAATGGCGGCCATTTTATTTTATTTAATTTAGAAAATAGACCACGTGACCAGATTTTATACTGTTAAAAAGTACTGTTTCCCCTGTTACAGTATAAATTTCTTGGTCACGTGGTACACTTGCATTAACAGTAAGAATAACTCCCAGAGGCCTAGTAATATTACGAAAAAAGTGAGGGGTAATAAATATATTTGACCAGTGATCTTTGTTTGATAGCAACATAATTTTAGTTTGTTATGAATGTCGATATAAAGTTGTTAATATTTTATGAGCTCTCCAAGTACTTTTTAAACTTAATACTTGTATTAAACATTCACCAATACTGTTCCTTAGAAGAGAGGAGAAAAAGGCATATTAAACATCAATCAAAAGTCACGTGTTCTAAACGATTACACACATCTAAATTAACGTTTTCTATTATGTATGCATCTTAAATTACAGAGAAGTATTTTAAAAGTTTACCTCTCAAAAACTTAAATACACATCCAAGGAAACACAAAAAAGACATTCGCGAAATTATGATATATATCATTCTTAACCCATATCAAAATAAAAAATAAATGAACATGATTTTCATACAGGTGACTGACTCCCAAAATATAACGTGTATAGATGTCAGTTACTATCAAATTTCATCGTTTGACGAAATGACTTACTTGAAATTGTTTAGATACAAATTGTCTTTATAGCTGTGTTATTTCAGACTGAAGTTTGAAAGCAATATTATAGTTATATATTTTGCGCAATTCTATGAAGTATGTTTAGTTTTAAAATTTAAACAAAATTGAAAAAGAAAACAGACAAAAAACAAACAAAACAAATACCATAGCTAGTGAAAGGTGTTAGTAAACATTGCGTTACAACATCTTTAATTACCTTTCTCTTGAATAAGCAAATGAAATTTACCTTTACATAGTACATCACTGAAAGTGTCATCTAATCTAGAAAATAATTAGAGTTTTCAACACGTTGAAAATAGGAGTAGAACAAGTAGTGGAAAAATGAGCTGTTTTGTGACGAATGATTTGTAATAGAATACATTTTACAATGTCTCTTATTTGTGACAAAAAAATATTAATTTCAATAAAGTGCTATTTATATAAAATTTAATTATATATACAGAACTGTGGAACCATCTTTACTAAGAAACGTAGTTTCTGTAAATATTGCCTCCTTACAATATTGCAGAGGTGAAAATATGGAGTTTAAGGCCGATGAACGCTACAATAAAAGATATAATAAAACATTTAGTACATATGTTTTCATTAAATTGTCATTCTTGTCCACAAAATAACAAATACTGATAAAAAGAAAGACACGCACAAAGCAACTGGTTTATCTAAAATTCTAAAGGACAAAATATCTAGACAAAAATTTTGGTTCAATTTGTACCTAGTACCAGCAGGAAAATTGTTATGTTTTCAATCTATTCGTAGACGTTATGTAATGCGGGTAACGAGATATTTCAGAATGAAAAAGAAGAAAGAAAGTTTGTTATCGGAGCAAGATACAAATGTTGCATGTTCCATAACGTACACTAAAAATTTCGTTGTGGAAATCTATTACAGAAAAACAATATGCAGAGTTTTAATTTTGAAACTATCAATGAAATGAACATTTCGAAGATCTGTAGTGTCACATGCTAATGTGATAACATTAATACATGAGCACAAACATGATTGCATTGTAACACTATGTGCTGAACTAATTATGTATATACATGTAATGTAAATGGATAATTGTAAATAAAACAATATGTCTGTAAAGACATATTGAAGGATACAATTTCTACGTTCCATGCATAAAGAAAAAGTAAGTCATCGAATACAACTGTATCACTAAATTGACATTGAAGATATAAATGAACGTGAGTTGTGGTGAACGTTTCAAGTATAAAAATCGGGAAGAAGGGTGATCCTTCGGAATCATTAATCTTAAAATTACAGGAAAGTTGCAGATTCTGTTTGAATGAGTCTGTACATGAAGGATATTGAGTAAGTGAAACATACCTCACGTCCCCTAGCACCGGTTTGAGGGAGCGGGACTCAATTTCTAACAATTGAAAGTGCTGCAATCAATGATCCCAAAGGACCAGGAAAATACAACAACACTGAAGTGAAGTGCGGGGCATTTTATTTACAGCTCTGCAACACGGCACTGTAAAGACATTTATTTATTTTCTAGTTATACATTTGATGTTAATTGTTTTTCATTCGGAAGATTATAACAGTGTGCAAATTTGAATTCCCTTATTGTTAAAGACTATTCAGTTTATTGCAAAAAACTTTGTTCAGACTTTGTATTACTTTGAAAAAGCAGAAACGTTTTGCATTTCTTGTAAAACATATACGAGTACTTCATCATAAGCCGAACAGTTGAAATAAAAAACAGTGTTTCATTACTTAGTTTAGGTTTTGTTTCGTTTTCTTAAATCCTTTAGCTACTCGTGTCTTAATTTCTTTAAAATATGGTGTGACCGTAAATTTATTTCCTTTAGCCTGGCCATGCATGTTTTAAATACGGTTTGTAAAATACTTTAGCAACACGCTACTTTAAGAATACAAATAGTGTAGTTTAGCCTGCTTCTTAAGGAATACAGAGCATTTCAAAGCAAGCAATCAAATTCAGAAATCACACAGTAAAGAGTACCTAATGTCAATAAAACATACGGAATAAATATTTAGTAGATAATTCCATGAGAATGTATCACAGAAATATGTAGTTAATAACATATGCACACACAACTTTTTTTAGTGTAATCTAAACTTCTAAACAGTGAATGAGCCACCGATATGAGGTAATGCATGATTTAAGTACGCTAAGTTCGACAGATTTGTGCGGCTGGCCTATGCTACAGCAGTCATCAGACAATGAAATAATTTAAATAACTGAAATCTGTTTCTCTAGGAAATATCCATCTTTGTTTTGTCTAAATAAAAACCATATGAGCAGACCAAAACCCATTTAAATTATGTCTAAAAATTACAATTGCAGGTCTTTACTGTATGTCTGTGATATAATTATGTATAACTACAACAATAATACTACATTGTATGAATACATCACGGATGAAAAATAACTTATTTCTAAATTGGTATAACCGGGTCAAAATTCAGCTATAGGTTTAGCTGATAAAATTACAGGCTGTCATAATAAATATAATTCAAGAGGCATACTTTATCTTTGCTCAATTATAATTTGATAATTTCTTTAAGCGTTTCTTAACAATTGGTATTTATGAAATCACTCTCTATATAAAATGACGTACTCGGGGGAACTTATTTAGTTTAGGTTTTGTTTTCGTTTTCTTAAATCCTTTAGCTACTCGTGTCTTAATTTCTTTAAAGATATGGTGTGACCGTAAATTTATTTCCTTTAGCCTGGCCATGCATGTTTTAAATACGGTTTGTAAAATACTTTAGCAACACGCTACTTTAAGAATACAAATAGTGTAGTTTAGCCTGCTTCTTAAGGAATACAGAGCATTTCAAAGCAAGCAATCAAATTCAGAAATCACACAGTAAAGAGTACCTAATGTCAATAAAACATACGGAATAAATATTTAGTAGATAATTCCATGAGAATGTATCACAGAAATATGTAGTTAATAACATAATTTTTATGCACACACAACTTTTTTTAGTGTAATCTAAACTTCTAAACAGTGAATGAGCCACCGATATGAGGTAATGCATGATTTAAGTACGCTAAGTTCGACAGATTTGTGCGGCTGGCCTATGCTACAGCAGTCATCAGACAATGAAATAATTTAAATAACTGAAATCTGTTTCTCTAGGAAATATCCATCTTTGTTTTGTCTAAATAAAAACCATATGAGCAGACCAAAACCCATTTAAATTATGTCTAAAAATTACAATTGCAGGTCTTTACTGTATGTCTGTGATATAATTATGTATAACTACAACAATAAAACTACATTGTATGAATACATACTTTATCTTTGATCAATTATAATTTGATAATTTCTTTAAGCGTTTCTTAACAATTGGTATTTATGAAATCACTCTCTATATAAAATGACGTATTCGGGGGAACTTATTTTGTTTATTTCGTATAGAAAACCGTCATGTTTATTTCCGATAACATTCTCGAGTTTATTGTATGTTTTCATTCCAAATGTTTTGTAAATTAAATGGTCATGTTTTATTTAAATAACGATAATTTCTATCCGATTCCATCTTTTGAGATATCATGACTCTGTCTGAATGATATTAATAATAAGAATAGTCTTACAGAGGAGCCTATTAAGACAACCAAGACAACAAATCAAATATATTTTTTTCGTTCAATAAGGTAATCAAGTATGCATAAAAATAGGACACATATATATCAAATGATTACAATAGTTATCATAACAGTTAGTACATCTTATCAAAAATATAATATTTAAATAACAAAAATCATCATCGTTATTTGATAAACACGTATATTACCTAAAATGTGTAATTAAAAAAAATCAAACAAATACGTCTTTCAGAGTATATTGATTTGAAAGAAATTCTGTCTATTTTTTCAATGCTGGAACACCACCAAGACGTCTATTTAAAACAAATGTTTCGGGTCAGTTAAGCATTATGTTCTTTTTGTTTGCAAGTTCGAAATCCTCTTCAGGTCAAGGCCCAAAATTACAAATTAAACCTTCATTTCAAGAGTTTGAAAGCGATAAATACGATTATTTCAATCTTTTTTCACATATGACAAATAATGTTCGCGAACAGGGCCTTTTCTCAAGATTCCGAGAAAATAGTAATATATTATCTTTTAGGTAATTCGTACTGTATATACAAGTGTATTACAAAGCAGTAGAAATGACTTAATGAAGATAATAAATGTTTAAAATGGTGTCACACGTTGCTTTAATACTGTGCAATCATTGAACGTCAACATACGATTCATACTATTGCATAGTCAATTTATTAAACACCGATTTATTTAGCGTTTTATTAAGTGAAACATCAGTACCCATTGCATAGTATTAAATTCTTACACATCTAGTTTTTGTAAATTTATTTTGGTTTGCAGAAATTTTAATATCTGACAAATTTATTTCATTACACAAGGTTGAAACATAATTTCACAAATAGGAATTTCAATAAATCAAATAAGTTAAGATTGATTAAGATGGTAAAATTAATGAATATGCAATCTGTCTGACAAGCTACCTTATAATATCCTTGATAAGTTGTGATTTACTTCTGGAAGGAAACAAATTGAGTAGCAGCAGAATGAAAGTTATCTGAAAGCTTTAAATGGTTGCAAAATAATATTTGATCAAAAGTACATAATTATGTTTAATAAATAGAAGTACATGTCAGAAAAACATTAGAAACCAATTAGTGTCTTATGAAATGCAAACATCTTATTGAAATGACACAATTAACGTTCCAAATGATAGCAAAGGAACTGGCAAAAGGATGTAAAACAACCCAAATTAAATAAGCCAGTACCTAAGTATACTTGTATCAGAGTTTTGAGACCTTTCATTGAAAATACGTCAGAGATTAATCATATACCCAAACAATGCACAGAGCGTTTACTGGAGTACATGCATTACTTATCATGATAATGATAGAACAGTAATATTCAGATGCTGATACATTGGTTACAATTTATTCTGTGGTTTCATATTGTTTCAACAAAGAAATAGTTTTTATTTATGTCCCCCTCCTCATAGAAATCAGAGAGTCTCATGTTTGGATCTAAACATCTCAATTTTATTTGTTATTACTTCGATAATTTTATCGTTACTTGTTTACTCCTCGACAGTTTCAAGAACCTCATTCCCAACGGATCCGTAAGAAAATAAACACATGCAAGTCCCTCGTTTAAATATAAGGTAAATATATTATTCCCTCTTATTTATAACTTTCAGATAATATCGAGATTACTGTTTTCGCAGTAAATCACAACTTATCAACGATTGTACGAACTAACTTGTCAGAACGATTGCATGTTTATCAGATTAACTTCTCTAATCAATGTTGACTTATTTGGTTTATTTCACTTCAATTTGTTTAATGAATGTTATCTAATTCACAAAATAGTGGATAATAAAACTGAAAAGAACGGTTAAAACCTTAATGAAAATAAGATATTATTTTTTTTATAATAATTATTTGAAATGTAATGTTTATAAGCTACTTTCTTAAATAAAATATTTATTCTGATAAAGTCAATATATAGGCCAATATCATTTAGTAAAAAATGTTACTACTTGATTTGAAACCGAAA
Organism: Ruditapes philippinarum; assembly: GCF_026571515.1. Lineage (NCBI taxonomy): Eukaryota > Metazoa > Mollusca > Bivalvia > Venerida > Veneridae > Ruditapes > Ruditapes philippinarum. The sequence goes on along the minus strand of NW_026863122.1, from coordinate 30,232 downwards.
ATATATTCATACAATATATTATATAAAATTTAAAATTAAGTTTAACTAACGTAGTAAAGTTGAGAATGTCATCTGAAATAAACAAAGCAATCTATAAGAAAATGCATAAAATGTTATGTAGACGACATTGCTTATTTCATAAATACCAATTGTAAGGAAACGCAAAGGAAAATTGTATTGATTAAAAATAAAGAATGCGTCTCGATATGTATTTATTATGACAACCCGTAAATTCACCAGTAAAACAAAAGATGAATTTTGACCTGATCATAATAATTTAGGAATAAGTCATTTTTTATCCCCGAAATATTCTGACATTTTTGTCACATAATGATATCCAAGACATACGTTAAATGGTCGCAACTATAATTTAGAGACAAAATTTAACTTCGTTTTCTCCTCATAAGGTTATCATTATCTTCAGAAAAAAATAAGACAGCTATTACATAGAAATAGGGGATCGAATATTTCAATGTTCATTGGTTGTCAAATGACCCATTTGCATATGAAAGCTAGACATAGCATGCTTTAGCAGATTTTTTAGTCTTAGGTAACGTATCAAAATTTATATAACATTTACTGGTTAGATCTCACTCGAATTGAAAGAGTTGGACTCATTAATGATCATACAGTAATGTTAATTAGGGATTAAAGATATTTTGCTTGGTTGATATTTACATAATTAAATACGGATGTATTACTGATATTTCAAGTGTTGCACTACTGTTTTTGTCCTGAATGAACCTTTCTTTACAATATGACTAGTACGTTGAGGAATCAAGCATGACTTTAGCCCGCAATGTATTATGATAATTTTATGTCCTAGTCTAATGTTGTTTGAGGATATAATTATTCATTTTCAACATTTACATGTCAGTAGTTAAGATAACCATGAATGAAACGGGATTGGACATTCCTATGTAATGTAGATATTTTATTGTGTATTTAGATCTTAAACATGTTTTTGGTTATTTAGAAAATAATATTACTGAACAAGTGTTGTCATTACTGTTTTCCTAAGGAACTGTCTCCAATAACAACGAGTTTCGTTGAACAAGATACTTAAAAGCCCCAATGAAATTAAATGTTTGTCCGCTAATTGTTTTTAGATTTATTTCATTTCATTCAGACTAGAATGGCATCATTTTTATTACAACGACGAGACGATCCAAAGGTCATATCCTATTTATAGATAATTAGTTTATTTAGGACAGTTTTTTGTGTGATATTTTTACGATATTAAGATAAATAGTTGATTGTTCAAGACCAAGAAAGGCACTGGATAAAACCAGAATGAAAAATACAGATATTTTAAGGACTGAGCGGTAAAAACAAATGAGTATTTACTTATTATTTCATGCAATATTATGTGAATAAATAACACAAAGGACAAAATGTACGTCTGTATCATTCATTTAATTGTTTTAATTTTAATATTTTTTAACATTATAATTAAACTTCTGTTTGCATGAAAGCATGTTAAGAAGAGTATATTTTATATTTGAACAAGAGTAGCAAAAAGGTTTAACCAAGAAATCTGGCAAAAGAATCTTCCGATGAAGGGAACTAATTTGAACACTGATTTCAAGCAACTAGATCTATTTGAATTCGTTTTGTTTGCTTGTTCATTTTATCAAACAAAGAACCAACTATAAGAACAAAATTAATATACATGTCAACACAAAATGACACATTTTAACTGATGTTGATGTTTTTGTTCATATATATTCATAACAGGAACATAGTGTAGGCTAAAGATAATAAAATGAAACTGTTAAATACAAACTGTTATTGCTGACGAAAATTTGCCCCCAGGCAGACAAAAAACTAAAAACGATTTTCTTCTGTTAATTGAAAAACAAACAACTACTATTCTCACAAAAAATCTTTTTTATTTGCATCGTATTTTAATAGGAATTAACTGTTTACTCTCAGTTTTTGTGGAAAAGCAATGATACTGTTACGGTGCATCTTAATTGTGTAAGAGAATAATTTTATTGATCTGATTTCATGCTTCTAAAACATTTAAAATGGTAGCCTGTGTCGGGAATTTTGTTATTGTACACCCTCACAACCTGCTTTCTAGTGGAAGAAAATCGTTTCCTATTAGACTTCAGCAATTCAACTTTCACACAAAAAACTAGTTAGACTTTTATGTATAACTATATAAAAATCGTTGTTACATGCTTTGAATTATCTTAACTTATTGCTGATTTACATTTTATTTCATTAAAGCTATGAATAATAATGGCCCAATCAATTTGTAATAATTAGTGCAAAAATAAAACAGTGCATGAAACAAATTCTCATTTTTTAAACGCACATTGTTTTTTCTGGTTTTGTAATGTTTTGATTATAATTAAATTTTTGTCATATCACGGGGGTCGGTCCACCTTAAATTGTCATCCTTTTATATTTCTTTTAGTTCCACAGTATTTGCCAGTTTGTAGATAAGTTTTAAAGATTGTAGATATAATATGATTGAGAAGTGAAAATTGTTTATCTCCCATATTGTATTGCTTTAAACCAGATTCCATCAGACACTACCCTTTTCATTTTAACTTTGTGAATTTTGTTTGGAATATTTCAGAATTCATGTCTTCAGTCGTAAATGAACAGTAACAGTACAGTTTTCTCTAAATGCTATGATGCATAGCATTTTCTTATGCTTTTCTAAAACTTATTTCTTTCCCGATTAGAAAATACTCTTGGTGTTGTACAATGTAAATGCAAATTAAATTTAGCTCTTTCGAGATAAAAATATTTATAGAAGTGGTAACGCTATGTGGTGTTCCAACACCTTCCACAAGGATGTGCATTTTCTTTAAAAGAAAATATTAAATTTACAAAACTGAACCTTCGTCGTGTTGCAGAAAAAGAAAAAAAACACCTCAAATTTGATACTTGAAAATACAAATAAAACACAGAAAAGTTTTGCAACGTTTAAGATATAACACAGTACAGATAACACAGTATGTATACAAAGTGCCAGCATTCTTTAATTAAAGACCAAATTAACTTGAATATTAGCATTTATGCAACTTGTGTATTCTTTTATCAAATTAGGCAAATTCAGTGAGGATTTCCTACATTTAATATATTTCTGCAAAAAAGTAATTTTACCAATTAAAAAGATGGGCATAGATTATTTTTAAAACGATACATTTTCAAGTTATCAGTCATGTCGTAAAGAATATTTGATAGTCTTTGCCATCTTAAAACGTTTTGATTTAACCTTGTCTTTTCGGAAAAGGATACAATGTACACCTTTTCTATGGATCTTCACAATAAATCTCTTTGTTAAAGAGTTACAGTAAACTTCACTTATAGCGAACACGGTTATAGCGAACTTCCGGTGATAAGGAACAATTTATTTTGGCCCGAATTTTGCCCTTCTTTATTTAATATAAAAATATACGGTTATAGCGAACACGGTTATAAGGAATTTTCGCTTATAAGGAACTCTTTTCTTAGTCCCAATTTAGTGAAAAGTACAGAAAATTACACTTTTATAACGAACTCCAAAATATCGGCTATCCGTAAATAGATCCCGCATTTTCAACTATCGTTTTCATTGGCACTCAACCGAATGTACCGTTTATTGTTGTATGTACTTTAACATCTATTAAAATGAATTTGTATAGCAGTACGTAATAGCATAGTCCATTGACAACTACAAAGTACGCTTGATTTAAATGAAAAGAAATCTATATCTTTCACTAGTAAAAGTCACCCTTAAAATATATTAGAAGATATTCAATATAAAAGGAAAGAAAAATCGAAAATCATGGTTATTTTTAATCATGGAAAGAAAACGAAAAGTACTGAGTTTAGAAACAAAATATGATATTTTATGAAAAAAATTGAGAAAGGGAGTAAAATTAAAACTGATATAGCAAAAGGATTTTCAAATTCCAAAAAGTACGCTCTCGGCTATTGTGTCTAAAATAGAAATAAACGACTAAATTTTCTTAATCAAATGCTCTTCAAAATGGCGTACATTGGTAAACAAACAGTTCGTTATATGTAAATCTGTTCGCTATAAAAACTCCTGATATGATACAAGGAACTAATTCGCTATATGCTTACAAGGAACTCCGGATATAAGGAACAGATTTTGAATGTCTCTCGATGAGTTCGTTATAAGCGGAGTTTACTGTATATGAACAGAACAGAACAGAACATATCTTTATTAACTCAAGTTACATACAATATAACACATGAGTATACATAACAGTAGTGAATATTTGTTAATTTAGCACATGACATGGTTTTATTCAATAAATTTCTACACAGTTCAATAATATTTTTAAGGTATTTGTAAGAGGAAAATTAATAATCATCATTATCATGGGAGAATGAGATATGAAAAAAAGAGAAAAAAAAACCAACAAACAAACAGCTACCGCCTGAAGGGGGGTATATACACACGCGCAGAAAAAAAGTTTTCGTTTCTCGATGCCAGTTTGAAACGGACTATAGAAATGCGAAGGTGGTAAATAATACGTCATTGTTTACTGACACAAAGAAAATGTCATACTTATTAACAAGTGAAATAAATTCAGGGTAATTTGAACGTCTTTTAAGACCACATACATTTAAAGAACTTACTTTCAGCTCATAAGATACAAAGTTATTTTGTAAGTTCCTGGCACTATTTGTAAGTTGGGCATCTCCCCAATTGTATTAAGTGTCAGTTTTTGATAGGAGCTTATCCTTGTACGTTGGAATTCTAGAATTTGTAGTGGGTGGTGCAGGCCTTGGTCTTCTGTTTTGGTAATCTAACATTGTTTGGCTGTATTGATCAATGTGTTCTTCAGAATTTGTCACAGAGGAAGTTGAATCAGAGTCACTATTGCTGTTGTCTACTAGTTCCATAAGGGTTTCATACTTGTTTTGAGTAGGTATTTCAGGTTTCCTATTTTGTAAAGTGTTCCAATGAGAGGGTTTTTCTTCTTCTTGCAAAGTTGTTGTATGTCTAGGTTGACCTAAGACTTCTTTCCAGTCAGGGAATTCGTCACAAATTAATTTCTTGTTTGCAATGAGTTTGGCAGGATAACCAATGAAAACAGATCGTGGTGGATATTTTTCTTTCATCTCTTTATATTTAGGCCAAATACGAGATCTGGCCTGAACTATTTCATTTGGGTAGTCTCTATTGATTCCTAAATTGTTTTTACCTTTTAGTTTGTAAGCACTGGAAAGAATATTTTCCACATCCCGACAATCTCTGAAACAGACTATAATTGGCCTATAAATACTATCGGGGTCAATATGAAGGTTGTCTTTCAGAGTTCATAACAATCTTCCGTGTATTCCACGGAAAATTAAGTTATTCCGCCTACTTCTAGCTTCTGCATTAATGCTACGATACTCAAGTGTTTTCAAACGTACTTTAGTAGAGTCGTTTTCTTGCTGAATTGATTGTATAGACATTTCAGCGTTATTTACTCGTGTATTTAAATTGTTCGTGCATGTAAGCATTTCAAAAGGCACGTTTCTGGAGACTTAGTCATGCAAACAGATGATTAATTTGTAGTCTTGTGATGTATGTATGGGAGAAAGATTGATAAACAGTATGTAAGAAACATACTTAAAGTAATTTATTTTCATTCTAAATGAGTAAGTAATGGGTTCTTTGAATGTCAATGTTTCGTACCAAAGTAGTTTTTTCGCGATAAAAAGCTTAACCTTTGCTCACAGCATTTGTTAAAACATACACTTTATTGCTATGTTATTTGACATCTCACGTTAACACCTTATTTACAGAAATTAGGCAGATTCATGCGTCATATGTTATTGATTGCTAACTTTTAAATAGGCACAAATAACTAAGGTGAAAACGGTTTTGTACCGATATAATATAGAATTATATCGTACATTAATAAATTAGACATAAACTGAAATTTGCATTACTTTAAATTTATTTTACATCATCAATTTTAACATATATTTGGACTCGTAAGACAAAACTTAACATTATAATATTACCTTAGATTGAATCAGGACGCGCATTCAATTTACTTTTTAATTTAAAGTACGGGATGGTAAATTAATTGAAAAAATACGTACCAAATTTATGTTTTCTTGTTTGTGTGGGATTTTGCAAACAACATTCCTGCACGTCTCAGTTGATATTAGATAAGCGGATATTTTACACGTTCATTATGATTGCAGGCATCATCTACAAATATGACATCAATGCCTGTCACAGATTTGTAAACATTCATAAAACATCAAACTATTGTACCCTATTGTTAAAAGAAATAGAATTATATAATTTTTGAAATGCTTTCTGTTAAACAGTTCATTCACTCGTTTTGAATACACTTTATCTAAAAAAATATTACATCAGTTTTCACACAAATATTATGTTTAAGGAGCCATGATAAACATTTTTTAACCTTTCGTTTGATATGAGCAAGACTATTCCATCAGTCGTATACAATGTTGAGTTATAACTTAATCTATTCTTTAGACCATGCATATGCCAAATTTGCATTATACGTTAATAAAGTTATTAATTAAAAATATATTGAGTAAACATTTTGCCAATATAATGACTAATGTTGCCCATTTTAAATAAATTACCGGTATACAGAACAATAGATCATTCAAAATGAGACAATGGAAAACTAGTAGTATGTTTTATATCTAGCAAAAATTCTATATTCAACTATTTCTACAGTTTGCTTTGATCATTTTGAACATAAAAATTACATTGGTTGTAATGTAATTTTCTTATAAAATAGTTACTATTATTCCTACTTTTTACTGATAATCTTTCTTCGTTTTCCTAATGTCCGCCCGGACAACCTTCTACTTATTTCTTTTTTTACATTTAGGCCAGTTGAAGGCCTGTATCCATGAGTACATGTAGTAGAATAACAAACTCATTCGTAAGTTTTCTAATAGAGTTTTATCATTTCAAATTCTGAAACAAAAAACCCCGTTTAGTTTAGAATGTTTCTGAAACAATAAACTTACAAATTGCCATAGTGACTATAAAGATAAAGTTTTAATTTTAAACATACTTAAAATATAATGAGAACATTCGGTTGACGCCAGCATTATTTTAATGATTTTAAAACATAATTCTTTATTTGCATCAACGGAATACATTGTCTGTTATATTTGGAAATAAACGTTATTTATTTGCTTCTTAAGTCAATCAGTGATTTCAAATAAGTTTCTAAGAAGCAACAGTTGTAAAGATAAATGTTTGCAATAGAATAAAGCATTTATGAATCATCATCAATTAATACTCTGAATTCAATCAATAATTAGTTCGTGAATGTAACAATCTCGAATCATAATACGAAACATTGTTTATTTCATAGCATCATTAAACATGCTGGTAATATACAAAACTTTAACTTTATTTTTAAAGAGATCTTTGAATTAATATATGTTCATTGCTAACATATAGCAATACGTGGAAGATAAAGATGGAAGATTTACAACTCCGTTACAAAAAATGAGCATTTGTTTAAGAGTAATTTTTCCACAAATTTACAATAATTTTGTCATACTGTATACATATAATATGGTTGGGTTGCACTTGACAGTACCGTCCATGAACAGGCTCAATCAAACCTAGCCTGCAACGTTTTCAATTTTGCCGTGTTGGGCTTCCTTTAGGGATTCTTATTTCTCTCTATTTTGACATCGCATCAACACAGTATTGGTCATTTGGCGACTTTCAAGCTTTACTGGTGGAGGAAGACCTCAGGTGCACCTCTTTACATTATTTCAGACAGAGATTAGCACCTGAGTAGAACCATCAACGTTCCGTAAACTAGCTGGATGGCGCTTGTGCGGCTTGAACGTACATCAATGAGAAGCAATTTGTTTGAAATGAACGACCTTAACCACTTGGCTACGGAGATCCGTTCTGTTAATACGTACATAAAACCAATGTTTCAGTTTTATCTTTTGATCCATAGAATGTGAATTTGTACTTTTTACGCAAGACATATCTTTCCTTACTTCAATTGAATTAACATGACATTGACATTCAGCAGGGCATGCGTCACGTGATACACATCGGTCACGTTCTAAATCTATTATTAAAACATAATAAAAAACACAGATTTCCATTTCTTTCGTTAATCTACCTCTGGCTCTTTTTGTTCTATTACAAACATGATTAAAAAAACAGATTCATCAACATTATTTTCAATATTGTTCTTGTTTAATGTGAAAAATCCCATGCAACCTGCAAGATTTGTCACTCCTTTTGTATTCATTGTATTGGAATTGAACTAAATATTTCTAAAAAAACATCAATAAAGGTATACTTCTTACATACATGACATAAACTTACTCTTCATGTTGAAATAAAGACTCAAAGAACATGGTACCAAAATACGTACTCTTACATGTAAAGAAATATTTCAGTTAAGTTTAAATGGCTTCTTAAATTACTCTAGACATATGTCTATGTAAATTAGAATGCACTATTCCTACATTCTTGTAATATTTTTATGTTAATAAATGTCTGCTTTCAGAAATGTGATTCAGCTGTATAAAACGGTTATATGTTTTAATATCAAACATAATTGAAACAAATCATTTCAAGAGTTTCCTCAAAAGTTAGTTCTTAATACGTTTGCTTTACTGAAACTATTTGATCAACATAATTTGTTTAAATCTTATATATTTATCACTTTGTCACGTGTTACTTTTGAATTGTTTTGTACCTACGATTTAATTGACAGTAAAATGTCAATACGTATTTAACCTTAAAAAATGAATTGTTTTATAAATGTATGAGGTGACGATTTTGCTGACTTGATTATATGAAATAATTTTCATGCATTTCATTTTATTTTCTTTTTTTTTTCATATCCATGATCATACATTTTGACAACTTAATGCACCAAGAATTAAAACTGATTTATTTCCTGCTTTTTGGATGAAGAATTTATCAATTATAAGCATTTCTCGTTTAGTGTCATTACTTCTCAATGATACCGAAAATATGTTATAAAAGTTAAGTTTAAGCTAAAATGAAATAAAAATGCTAGAAATGTCTATAGGCGGCTAGCGTGTCAGCGGAACGGATAAGGGCGAATCTATATATCCTATAACAAAAGAAGTTCGGGAATATTAAGTACATACAAGTAAAAATTAAAGTTATTCACAATGCTACACAAGTAAACTATGTATGGCCTGACCGGCCTTCACTTAAAGTGACATTATGCACATCTTAGTGTAAATGATGAGTGCCAAAGTAAAAGAAAAATTATACATGCTTCCATAATTGTTTTTAATTTTGTATCCTACTTCGCAAAAATAATCGATGTCCTGCGAAATTCATGAAAAAGCTATGAAAATCCTTTAGAACGTATCTGTAATGTAAAATTGATAAAAAGAGTGGGTCAGTCTTTTTATATTTTAGGCAATTTAAATATTTTGTCCAATATGATATATATAATATGATAAACAAGATCAACAAGGAAATGCGGCGTTCAATGAACACAACCAAACCACTTTTATTTTTATTTTAGGTAAATTCACTTTATCACAGGATTCGAATCTTATTTTTTATTTTAATTATCTATTTATTTATTTATTTATTTTACTTTTATACTTATTGTAACCAATGTTTTTGCAATAAATTGAAAAAGAAAATGGGTACCAAAATGTTAAGCATATGCATGTGATTGTTTTTATTTTCTTTGCAATAATTTTAGACAATCGAAAAACTAATGGTGTCATTCCGCATTTAATCATGCGACTTTTTCGAAGTTTTAAAAGACCCGGCTGGTTTGCAGCCGAAGTATTGAATACTGAAGATTGCAAAAAACAAACTTCAGGAAATGACCGATTTATTACGATATTTGCCTAAATTAGATTTTTTGATGGGTAAACGATACATTAAGACTATCTTAAATGGCAAGTCTTAGAGATATCACTTCTTATGATTCACAGTGAAAACTACAATGCATTAGTCAAATTTTTGCGGCCAGACCATGTATTTACATAAAAAAGTATGTATGGACTTCATTGGAAAAATTCATGTATTAGATTGTATTCAATTGGGACATGTTTTCCTTATTTTCCAAATTGGATGAATTTCTTCTAATATTCATGCATTTATATTTATTTGTTTCTAATAACTTGATACAGATAATGCTATCAATTATGGCACCATGTCTGGATATTACGAAAGAAGTACAGGCCCCATGTGTTGATATGATTGAATGCCTCTGTATTTCGTACATATACATTTACATATAGTTTTATAACATCAAAGAATAAATGCTTAACAGTTGTTTTACTCACTTATATTTTTTTAGTCCCTATTGAATACAAGGTTTCTTAACGCTAAGCATTCAAGGGTGACCACGTTTTAATTTTTAGCTCGACTTTTCAAAGAGTTATTGTACTCACCTGGCGTGAGTACCTCACCTTTGCTAGACACTGTACCTTTATTTACAAAGAAAAATGAAGATTAATTATTGGTACATTGAACTGCCACATAATTGCACTTAAAAGTAAAAACTTTGTCATGTAACTTTGAAAGATTTTTTTTGCCGAAACTTTCCTTCATTGCGATTTAAATATTTGACCAATTTTCTTACTGAATATTTATTGAAATATAATTGGTCATTAATCCCTGTGTAAGCCATTGGATCACTCAGTATTATCCTCAGTCTGTCATCAAGGATATGTCAATGTGGATTTTCATATCGTCAAATAAATTAATGAAAATGATGCTATTCAAAATGCGTTATATCTGCAAGACATATACATGTAAGTTAATGTTCAAGTAGAAACATAAAAAAATCAATATATGAAGAAATTTTTTTTTTGCCTAATCCTGCCTGTTGATAAAGTTTAGCAATTTTCGTTCATCCAAATGCTAACGGCGACAATGCCTCCCTGCATAAAGCCGTAACAATCTGAGAACCAACCATGCTGTGTGACAAGATCCTATCCTGTCGTCGATCAAAACCTATAAGGTATTGTCTGAAACCCTATAAGGTCGTGTTATTTTAACCTTTTCTGTTGTCTTACTTATACCGTCACTTGACTAGAAAGTAAACTGTTGTCTCATTAAAACCTATAAGGTCGTTTGACAAGAACATACCCGGTCGTCTGATTAGAAATTGTATCGTCGTCTGACAAAAAAACTTATACGGTCGTTTAACTAGAACATACAAGGCCATCTGCCTAGAACCTATCCGGTCCAGAAAGAACATATACATTCAAAAGACTAGAACCTATTCGGTTATCAGACTAGAACCTATACGGTCTTACAAGAACCTGAACGGCCATGAAAAAAAAAATCTATACAGTTGTCTGACTACATTCTATACGAATGTCTATCTATAACTTATACTGTCATTAGACCTGAATCTGTACGGTTATGTTACTGGAGCCTATAATGTATGACTAGAACATATAAGGTCATCAAACAAGAACATATAAGGTCAGCTAACTAAAACCTTCACTGTCGTCTGAATAGAACCTATAATGTCGTCTGACTACAACATATATGGTTGTTTGGTAAGAACCTGAACAGTCGTTTGCCTAGAACCTTTTTTGCTGTATGCTTAATTTAACATTTTGATATCAAAATTTGAAATATTGCCAAATTGCAAACTCAAAATTAAACAAATGAAGGTCACGAGTCAAATGAATGTATAGTGAATGTAAAGACAATTAATTCATTAATGGAGCTAGTATGAATAAAACATTAAATATTTACAAGCTGAGTTTTTTTTTCTTTCCTAAGTTAAGCCTTTCAAATATAAAAAAATATAATCAAAACATAAATTTAATTCATCACAAAATTGATGTTGCTTGTTCTCCTGTGAAGCTTTGATATTATTAAAAGGTGTTGATCAAATTATGTTGCCATGAAAGTGTTCATCACTCAATCATTCCAATGTCTATTTTTGCATCAACATTAATTTGTTTATTCAACACATTTTAAAAATCTTTTGTGACATTAACTAAATTGGTTGTTTTCCATTTTTTTTATCATTTAATTGATTGCTATCTCGTAAATTATTGCAGATAATATTGCAAATTTAGAATATATATGGTCCTCAATAAATACAACTTAATATACTGTATTATGAATATAACAAAAATTGTATTTTGCCAAATATGTTCCAAAACCTTTTACATAAAATCATATTTGTTTCTTCAAATAACCCTTTTGCACTAAGAGTATTGCTCTTTTTATATTTTTTCTAAATGCACAAAAAAAGTACAGTCTGACAATATCTTTCAGACATTATTATCGAAACCTTTTAGCAAAAGTCATAATTATGACCAGGCGGTTTCTATGGTCATCTATCTCTTGTTTTACAGATGTCAACGGTCTGATGTTTATATTTGTCTGTACAAAGTAATCGATAGCAATACTTTAGAAATAAAAGTATGGTCACAACACAAAATCCCCAAAAGAAAAACAACAAAAATAAATAAGTAAATAAAAAACAAAAAAAAACAGAAAAAAGAAAGAAAGAAAAACAAAACAACAACAACAACAACAAAAAAACAAAAAAACATCGTCTTTTAATTACTAAAGTTTTTATCACACGTTCTTGTTTGAAATAATGCTCGGAGGAGCATTGAGCTTTTTCTCCACCAGTAAGGCTGGAAAGTCACCATATGACCTTTATAAACAATGTCGGTACGAAGTGAAACCCAAGAAAATGTGTTATTCGAATTGATTTTATGTAATGATTAATAAAAAAAGCCTAAATACGTGACTGTAAATCAAATGACCAATCATGATCCACATGGTTATTTATGAACATACCAAGTTACCAACTTGATGAAGGAGGATTTCCATAAATTATTTAAGCACCATTGAAGTAACTGGATGCTTTCTTCACTCCATATTTTCGTGTCATTTCCTGAATTTTAATTTCAGGTAACTTTAGTTTAATAATGCAGTCCCAGTCTCTTTTCATCCAGACTATTTATTTCTATCATTCACGACTTATACAAATGAGAAAATAACTATAGTCCGATGCAAGTTTATTCTGATTTATAATATGTAATTGTTTACAAAATCATTAATCCCTTTTCAAATCAACATCCTAGAAAAATGTCTTACACACTGACATTTCTCTAAAGATTTCATGTTTTTGTTTTTCAAGCTAGTTTCCTTCGATTTAAGATTCAGTGTTTATTTAATCAAATTTGCTCTTGTAGGTGATAATTCATTTTGACACATTAGACAGCATGAAATAGAACACATGATGTTTTTGCTCTTAGAATGACGTCAATGTATTTTATTTGAAAGTCAGAAGTGTGTTCCTATCGATTTCATACATGTACATGTCAATTAAATTTGAAAATTGTTCTTTTCTAAATTCTCGGTTAAAGGTTATAATTCTATTTGCTAGCTACAAGACATGCAAAAAATGTAGAATAATGCCGATTAGCTTCCAATTCAATGAGATTAAATAGGATTCCATCAATTATAAACAAGAATAGACCCTGAAAATGTAATGGCTTATATCAATTAGTCGCCTCCATATACATATGCGTTGTATTTTAATTTATAAAGTATGTTGATATTGCAAATGATTATTTTAATCTTAATTCTAAATTAATCTGAATATTTGACGCTAAAGTATTTATTTATAAGTATTTACTATTTTTTGATATTGCAAATGGTTATTTTAATCTAGTATCATAATTAGTCTAAATACATTACGCTAAAGTGTAGTAACACGGTAGTAAGAATTATATTGAAACTAAATATTGTAGCTAGAACGAATTAGGAAGACATTGCTTTTGATGTTTTGAATATTTGGCCTAGTTTTGGATTATATGGTTATGAATAATTATTCAAATACTGTTATCGAATAATCCTTGTATGAAACATCATGTCAACCAGTATTAACTGGTTATTATAGTAAGATCAATACAGGATTTTGGTATTATATTCAGTTGAATAATTATTTAAATCAATTACAAATCAAAACAATAACATACATGTATTTGAAACGTAACAATGTTTATAATAAGAAGTGACATAGATTGCAGCCATAGCAACCACAAACACTTCGACTTAGCATCAGCAACAACAGCAACAAATATCCTTGAAACAAAAATACTGTATTAAACAATAACCTGCAGAAATATTATGAATTTGGAAAGTTTTGTATTTTGAAAAATCCCTTCAAAAAGAAAATGAGGTTATAGGTTTTCCTTGTATAATAGTGATGGCAAAGACAAATGCCTTCAGGTTCCGGCAGTTTGTGCGTTAAGAATGTGCACGTGCAACAAATGACGTCAAAAATGTAAGGAAAGTTGATATTTTTGTTTTATGTATGCAGTCCAAGTACACATCTCAAACCAAATTATGTTCAAGAATCACACTTAAGTAGCTTACGTTTTGTTTTACAATTAGCATTTAGCAAAAGAGTGCTTTTAACGTTTTTTCACTTGTTTTTTTTATGTGTACCTTATATTTCATATTTAGAATGTGTGCCTTTAGTTCTGTTGAAAACTGTGGAGAAAGAGGTCGCTATTACTTAAATATTTTTTCTTTCCAACTGTTTATTGGATGATAGATACCTTGAATATCTGAGAGCACTGTTGCCAAGGCCAATGCCACAGCTTGAAAATGATTTCCCACTTTTCCTGATAATGTCTCATCCTCATAAATGTTTGTGCAAATTTTATTTATTTGAAGTTAAGAGTATTTAAATTTGGGGATTTTGTTAGGAAATTGGAAAACCAATATCACTTACTCCAGTTAAGCGAACTTATTACCATTTTTTCTTTTGATTTAAGCATCGCAGAGCTTCTTAGTAAGATTTGCAGTTTCCCTAATCATTTCATTCATGTTTTAACTTTACTCTTTGAGATCTTTAGCATATATATGTCTTTCATAATTGATAAAATAACTTAGACTCAACTCCATCTACGCTCCGTTGTATAAATTTATTTTCAAGTGTCACTTTTCTTACGGAAATTCATAACTGAACCGTCGCATGTTTATTGAAATATATATTGAACTGTTACCAGCATTAATGTTTCATAATTCATAATTTAATTTATGTCCCATTTCCTCAAACATGATTTTATTGAACATTCGCGTTCAAATAAGACATATTATATAAAGATAAAAAGTAGACTATGATTGACAAGCCAATTCGATTTCATACATCATCATAATGATAACTTTTTAACGAATTGCAGATACTGGCCATTTTTTTTAGTAAGCCCAAGTTATTTATTAGGTCTTATAAAATCTGAAATATAAGAAATTCCTTTGGAAACACTAACAAATTCAAAATTATACATGCAACTAGTCTGTTAAAGCTAACTGAAATATTTGAGCCACAATCGAGTCCGTTTCCAGGATTTTACTTGTATTTGAGTCAAATGAAGAAAAATGGCGTTGACTCTGATAGGCCCGAACCCATGACTCTTTGTTTGCAACAGCGCACTGTATTAATCAGCCCCTGCTTAGAAGTTTCTAGAGGAGAACACTTACTCTTTTAGTTACAGTCACTCACTAACAAGGTTTTCGTCTAAGATAATTACATGTACTTTTTAAGCTACAGTCACTCACTAACAAACATCATATTATGAAAATGTGAACATATATAATTCAGATGGCACTAATATTTGAAAAGTTGTATTGTGTATATTTGCTGTTTTTATTTGCTCAGCTCTTCAAATTTGGAGGAAGTAAGAGTATCTATTTGTTTACATTATTCATCATTTTCTTTAGAAATGATTTTTTTGTTATCAAATCTTACACAAATCTTATGTGCAATGTACGACACAATAGCTAATTTTTATTCATATCTTTATTACCTCAAACCCCTTTGACAACAGGTATATCATAGGAAGTTTTTTTTATTTATTGTATACATAAACACTTGTCATTAGCAATTTTATGAGGCTTTATAAGTCAGTTCCGACTGCAAAGGCTATTAAATCCTTTTTAGTGTCAAGTTTCAAACTGATTTATTCATTTGTTAGGTCACAATTTATAATTTTATAATTGGGTTAAAAGAAATTAATTCAGATTTTGATTTGAAATTACCATGAATGTCTGCGTTTCCGGTAAAAAAACCTTATTTTATTGAACATTTGCATTTAAATAAGATAATGGAAAGTTTTTATTGGCATTTTATTTAATATCAGAGAAACATCTATGTTTTAATATTACAAATAAAAAAGCACAGTACTTGTTTAAATAAAGTAATTAAATTTCATTTAGAGAGCATGCCTCGAGAACCATGCTTACTTTAATGAAAATCTTGAAATTATATTTAAAAGTATAATATTGTGCAGGGAACAAAGGAAGTAATAATTTACACATTTCGCGCGGCACTTAAAATCCACGTTATTACTAAAAAAGGTAAAAAATCAGCAAAAATAGACTTAGCTGCACAGTAACGCAGTAGAAATATGATAATAAATACTGCAAAATCAGGATCCGTTTTTGCGAAATACGCAAATGTCATTGTCGCAGAAGCAAACCAACGTTCAACAAGCAGTTCCTCTATAATTTTAATGTCACCGAATAATGTCCCTGCCAAGAATGTATTGTTGTAAAAATTGTTGTTGTAAAATTAGTTAGCATATTTCGGTACAATCAACATTTTAATAACTTAAATTTTCCAATTGCGAATAGTGTGACTGCTTTAGTTTCCTAGCTATTTTAACAACACTTAATATGGAACAAGTGCGGACAGTTTACAAATTTACAAAAAGTCTGCCCAATTGAAGAAAATATTATTAATTAGTATTCAAAATGTCGGCATGAAGTCACTACGTTTTGGAATGTTTTTTATGAGCTAAATGGTACCATAGATATTTGTTAACTCGTTAAATGTCAAAAACGCCCCCCCCCCCCCCCCCCGCAAAAAAATAAAAAATAAAATAATAATAAATTAACACTATGTAAAAATCATATGTATAAGGTACCGTAGCATGCATTTTATTTGAACAATTTGCACTAGCACCAATTTTCTTTTCACTATAACTATATTAAATCATCAAAATGAATGTATATCAGAAATGATCTTGATAGCAGGTTGTTTTTTTATATTGAAGCGTTGAGATGAATTCCATATAGACCAGAGTCTATTACGCTAACAAATCCCATGTGGTCACATATTTGATTTATTCTTGTACATGATAATGAACAGTCTAGTCTGAAATGATGAGATCGGATTGATAAAACTCTACGGGTTTAACGTTCTTTTCCTTATTTATCTTGTAAACTGATTGATTTCATAAGAGCCAACGAAGAGATTTATATACATAATAAGTGACGAAATGGCTTTAAAATGTTAATTAAAGATCATTATGCTTTTAAAAGTTATCTTTAATAACAATTAATTTGCTTCATAATCATAGTAGTATAACTGGATAATAAAGATAAGAAACGTTAACCATATACATATATAAAGAAAGATAACTCTATCAGTTCGTAGTATCTAAAATACTATAATTATAAATGTTAAAGAATAAACATCAAAATATTCGAATTGGGATTTTCATTACATTTTTAATTGTACATAGTTCACCATTCTAATAAAAAAGACAATCTATGTAGAAAATGACCGGTAGTAATCTGCTAGTTTATATTTGAAAAAAGTAGCTTTCTTTTCTTAAATTTGTATTTTTCTTTAAATTTATCATAGTACAGTGTAACTTCCGAATTCCGGAACTTCTGAAATCCGGAAACTTCTAAAAACCGAACAATTTTTTCGGTCCCGATTTTTTCCCTTCTATTTTCTATTAATATAATACTTCTGAATTCCGGAACTTCTAAATTCTGAATTCCGGACGATATTTTCGTAAAATTAGAGTCAAATCAATGCAATTTTACCTCCAAAAACCGGAAATGTCCAAAGGTGTGAAATACATTGTAAATCGAGAATGTTTACCCTGCACCCTATCGATTGTTTACTAATTAGCGGTGATCGTGTAATTTGACACGCGTTAAAATCACAAACAGTGAAATGGTAATTTTACGGCGGTCAATTAAATTGAAGTGTTTATTAGCGGATTAAATGACAATTAATTGGACAATGTATGAATCAATCGTCTTTAGGGCTTTTATTGCATTTGAAGTAATAATTAATTAACTAGCATCGGACGATATGTAAGTTTATGCAATTAACAACATTTCTACAAACTGATAGAAATCCAAAAGCATTTGCAGGTAAGATAAAAATGTATTCTTTTCATTCACATCTTTATCTTGATTAAAAGACTATTATATATGATATTACATAAATGACCACATCTTCCTTGACATTTAGTGAAATTAAGTGGCTTAGTCTTGTCCACATTATCATAAACCTCTGAATTCCGGAAACCTCTGAAATCCGAACTTTTTGACAAGTCCCATGGGTGTTCGGTTTTCGGAAGTTACACTGTATATAAAAGATAAGATAAAAATCGATTGAAGATATTTATTTAATTTATTTAAAAGAAATTCATTTTACTCGTATATAGTTGTTTAAACATTACAAAAAATGTCGAACACTAGTATTCCCTTTGCTTTTAATTGGACTTGTTGTCAAATATCTGAACCCTCTAAAAATTGTTAAGTTAACTCAATGTCAGTGTGACTTGCCCTGTAAATTAGTTTACCATTGTCAATTTTCTAACAGTGTTTCTTACTTTAAAGGCCATGTTTGATGATCAAGTTTAAGATGATTAATTCACATTGTTATCTGATAATTCCCTTGAGATGCAGTAATCCGCCTATACGGTATATTTAACGTTCAAATTTAAAGCAGTGATCCGTCTATATATTAAACACACGCATTCAAATCAGTGATCGTCTATATATTAAACACACGCATTCCAAGCTGTAATCCGACTATATATTAAACGCATGAATTAAAATAAGACACACATATAGATGTCATGAAAATTATTTTTCGTAACAGATGTGAAATCAGCGTGTAGTTGAATTTCATTCTGCATTCGTTTCTTATTACCTCTACATTATTTAAAAAGGTATTTGATTTACCAACATACCTAATGTACAAAGAAGCATGGCCAAACAAGCTATCAATAATTCAGTTAACTGAATGAAAAAGTAAAATTTGATGATATTGCATTATGATTGAAGTACTTTTACATCCAGTAAATTCGTTAACGACGAGTTTTGAGTACCGCTCTAGCCGGTGCTAGGGGGCGTGAGGTATGTTGCACGTATTCATTATCCCTCATGTACAGACTCAATCAAACCGAGTCTGCAATTCTCTTGTAATTCTGTTGTGACTAATGCTTCCGAGGGATCACTTTGTTTCCAGATTTTTATACTTCACAACAGCAGGTGTTAAGTGCTGTGTGGCAGCTATAAAAAGTTGTCCCGTACTTCACTTCAGTATTGTCATATTTTTCTGGTCCTTCGGGATCATTGATGCCAGCACTATTTAGTGTTGAGAATTGAGTACCGCTCAAGCCGGTGCTAGGGGGCGTGAGGGATGTTGCACGTATTCATTATCCCTCATGTACAGACTCAATCAAACAGAGTCTGCCATTCTCTTTTTGTTGTGAATAAGGGATCACTTTGTTACCAGATTTTTTCTTTTTGATTATTTCTGAATGCATTCGTAATGATGTAGGCAAAATATATAAACACAATAACGTAATGTGAACTTGATCAGACGCATAAGTCATAGAACTACCGGTTACACTACCTTCATGCCATAATTGTTATTTTTATTCATGTAAATTATATTATTTTTATTTTAAATTGTCGCTGTTGCTAATCAAATTAAGCAATTGTTGTTCATATTGCAAACGTTATATTTTTAATTGTTGTTGATGGCAAATGTTCTATTTTACAATCCATTCATTTCATATCCATCTACGATGATCAATGATCAATATATATCTATCAAAACTGATTATTATTAATATCCTTATAAGTCATTTCAAGTAAACAAAATTTTGGAAAACAAATTAAATTGGTAAGATACATGTTCGACTCGAATATCTACTGAGATGTGCTTTTCGATTGTTTGTTTAAAGCAGCATGCCTCCAGATCCTAGCTAATTTTCATGAATAATAAAATATTGTCAAGTTAACAAAGAAGGTAATTTTCAAACTGCAAACAGCACTTCAAAATCTACAAAAATTACCAAAAAAAGAAGAATATATATATAAAAAAAGAATACGTCAGAATATATAGTCACGCAGTGGAAATATGTTTATTTTTCTCAAGTTTGATTTTCTTGAAATATTTTGGCTCATCTGGAGGTATGCACCTTTAATGTACATACATATCAATGAGTTATGATTACGTTACATTATATATATGGCAAACCAACGACGGAAAGAAGGGAACAATTCAAGACATCTTATTAATTCAGGCTAGACGGTGCAAAAATAAATCAAATATGTGTACACATGGGACTATTTGGATTTAGCTTGATACAACGTACTTCCATCAACTAAGTCAGAATAAAACATAATTATTTCAGGGACTAAATAAAGTGGTACAAATGTGGCGTTCAGATGAGTACATGCCTTATAATACAAGTTTACAACAGACATGAAATAATAAAGGCATGATACTTTACAACGATTGTCTGTTTATTTGAAAAATCCGAAAAAAGTATTTTTGATTAAATGTTATGTTAGATTCTATTTTCAACAACAGTGAACACAATTATCTTTTTAGAAGGACACTTTTATTAATTGATTTTAATTATTTATTGTTTGTTTGATGTTTTGAATCTTTTTGTCTTTAAAGGTCCTCGATTACGTCATTATTTTAAGAACTAACAGTTAAGGTTCATCGACATATTTTAAGATTATCCGAATTTAAAGGGATATTCAGGCAAAATAATGACAAAAATATTAAAATGATCTAATGCACTCGAATGACGCTAGAATGACATTTATTAAAGTTTCAGCATGAATTTCTGTTTAAATTCTATATATTTTGGGTTTATAGCGTAAATATATCTATATATGTTGAACAAAAATTAGACGCCAATAGAATCACCGAATAGTTTGAAAATAAGTCAGGTGACTTGAACAAACCCTTGAAGTTACAATAACAGACAGTGTGGATATTGTATGATTGAAAAAAGTCTAAGTCATTCATTTGACATGTTTTTCAACGTTTCCAGAGTTCACTGTGGTAACTTTTGTGAAATCCTAGCGCTCTAACCTGACCCACGCGGGTCAAGTTAGGAAACCACCATTTTATTCTTGATATGGAGAAAAGTTTTGTTCCTGTGGCTGTCTAATGTATTCATTTTGATGGCATTTACAGAATAATGAATGAAATATTCAAAACTAAGAAATGAAAATTTTGCCTGTGTCTCCCTTTAATAATAATCATTAAATTTAGATGAATTTATGAAAAAACTTTTATACCTTTTATATATTCTGTTTTACTGCATAATTAGGCATCAATGTATACATATATGGTATACAACAATATATTTTACAACTATCCTATTGTTTTGTGACTTGCAGCTGGAATGATATAGTATGTTATAAGCTGTCCCCGTAGCTATTGAAAAATGCAACACTGCAAATAGCGAAAACATAAAAAGTTTAACTTTGTGGCATCTTCGTGTTTCCTACTTTTTGCAATCTTGCCGTCAAAATGCAAAGATTCGACAGATGAAATACGCAAAACACGACACTTTCTATATGTCGTGTTGTTGACTTTCTTTTGTTATCCAAATGCAAACAAAAAAGACTAGGCAAAGGAAAATTTGTCATGATTTCGCTTTTTCTTGTCGTTGCATTTTAACATTGTTGCATCATGAGTAAAGGTCTCTATGTAAACAATCTGATCTAATTATTTCTTACATGTATATCTGAGTTCCACCGTATATGTTTCGCCTTCATTATGATCCAACTTTCCCTAAAATGCTTTATTTAGCCATTTAATCAAACAGGTTTTTACAGATAGGCATAAGAAGAGGTCCGTGGAAGTAAAACAACTTGTTGATTCGTGAAGTAATTTGAAACAAGTAAACTTGAAATATTAATGAGCAAGATTGTTTTGCCAGTTTACCTGCAGAATATTTGGATAACACCGAGTTTGTTCTCTCGAAATCGTGGTAATTATCTACACAGAATTGGTTTTTCATCAGTTAAAGTTAGAAAACGCATCGCTTTCAAAATTATGAAAGCTCGCCGATGATTGGCTGTTTGACAAATCTCGAGAAGGATACAACCTATTTTGTGATCGTCAGATCCTAATGTATAGCGTTATTTAGGAGCTGATTTGTTGGCGTCCGCTCCGAAGCGCGGCGCCCCTTTATGGAATGAAATCAGATTTTGTGAAAGGGCGACAGCATCTTCTCGAGCCTTTTAGTCGGTCATAATAAAAGCCGATCATTCCGATCGGTATGAGGGTGCTTGATTATTATTAATTAAAAATGAAATGTCGCGATATGTACAATGAATAGCGAACTGGAGGATTTCGCAATGCAAACATTTTCAAATGCAATAACCTTTCCGTCTCTTCGGTTTTTTTATTTATCATTTTGTAGTACGAGTGCACAGTGGGTTATCATGGTATGTTAAAATAGAATGATGAGTTGATGACCTCAATATTCCGAAAATCTTTTTATAGAGGGATGTACTTCTATCGGTAATTCCGGTCTCTCCCGGTCTATTTTGACCGGGATACTAGTGACCACACGTTTATTGTCCGGTCTCTCCCGGTTTTGGAGTAGATGTTTGATATCGTTACAGAACAGAACAAATATTTTACAGATAAATAAGCTTTTTTCCAAAATGAATGTTTGTCACTTAGCTTGGTTACAATAATTAATAAACATGGATCAACTCTCAAATTTATTGATTATTATTATACATAAACATACAATTCGAAAAAAAAAACCAACAACAACAACAACAATAGCATGTTTCATTTTATCTATATGAGATAAAAACAATAAATATGTACAATAATTGAGAAAAAAGGTACATTTTTATGGTTTTAATATGACACTATCAACTTTGAAACATTTTATTTGATTTGTTATTCGTGTTTAGTAAAGATGCCGAGGAATTATTCAAAGTTACAAATTAGATTTTATTAATTATTTAATTGATTGATAATTTAATAAATGATAAAGAAAAATACAAATGTACATGTACATGGTTTAAGAATAAACAATATTATATATTGAAAGATTAACCATAATTTACTGACTATTTCCAGTTAAGTTTTGACTTATAATCGTCGGTCAATATGACAATTGAATTCTTAAAATTTAATTTACAATTTTAATAAAAAAAGAGTAGTAAACGTAAAAAACTCAGTATCAAAATAGCACATAAAAACACAAAAAAGAGAGAGAAACAATATTCATAAAATCTGTATTTTTGTTATTAAAATAGATATTACAATTATTGTATAATAAACAATAATGCTCAACATGACATGGTAATATAACCAGTGTCATATTTTTACTAAGTGTGAACAGATACCTTAAGAGGGGGTCTTCGCTAATAGCGATTACATAATAAGGGACAATTCCACAAGTGTGGTGTTGATCATGCGTTACACATATGGATTATAAATGATTGTTTACATGTATATCCGTTGCTATTAATAATCACGATCATAAAGAAATAACAAGTAATATTCTAATCTCTAGCATGCCAATCAAAGTTCATAATGAACAATGTCTTCCGTCCGTTCATTCTGGTAAAAACCAATTAACCATTGAAAAGTTTATAAGAATATCTTGACATCATATGTCTACTAGTTCATCTTCACTTTCTGCATTTCTTGCTTGGACGCCCTTTGATGATTTGCATCAATGCTTTTCTTGTATTAGATTGGTAGGCAATTGAATAAAGACAATCATGATTTGATACTTAACGAAGACACGGATAAAGAATAATTTGAATTTCATGTCAATATGTGCTGTCGTTTTTTATGTAAGATTTTATTATAAATCAAACAAATCTCATTAATTGGTGAATACTTTGAAATCGAACATTACTTTAGAACATTTGACAATAAGCTAATCAATCAAAGTGTAGTTTAATTCAGTTATATGCCTTATTTGAATCAATCTGTTCAAAGTAAGGACCATTTTACTGGTTAATAGATAGACTCAATTGGGAATTATTAGATCAGAATTCAATTGATATTGCTTTACATATAAATGAAATATCAGTTTCCAAATAAGAACAGTTGTCATAAATTTGACACTTGAAAAGGAATTTATACGACAAATCGTAGACTGAATTGATATATTTTACTCTTTCAATCAATCACAGAAAACAGTTTCGATTTAAAGTCTGAAGATTCTTTCGTTAAAACTAAAGTATAAACAATAAAAGAGTACATCTTATTTAAAGTAGAATGTTGTACGGAGCATGATATTTTTTAAATAAACTTTATGAATAATTTGTTTAATTCGTTACTATGAAGTTGTTAAAATTAAAAAGACTCAACTGAGGCTTTTCGGCATGATGGGACTGGAAATATTTCCCCACGCTTTGTATACCACGTGATGTAGATATAGATCAATAACATGTGAGCACATTTTCAAGTCACTCTCTTACCCCGATTTTCCAGAAGAATAATTTTATTGTGCAAAATGACACAAAAATGAAAAGCATTGCAACTCAAATCCGGCTAAGAATCGCACAAAAATCAGTTTTCTACTGAATTAAAGTATTATTCTTTATTATTAATGTTTGCAGACTTTTCTATTTTAAATCCTGCACTTGATCCTTGTAAGGTTTTCAAACTTTATGTTTCGGACCTTTGTGAAATTTCTTTAATTTGTATTCACAATTTCGTATTCACAATTTTGTATTTTATGATTCAATATCTGAGTCTTTTCGGTGAAATATCAATGTAAAGACATAACAACTTTATTGATGCAAATACAAATTGTGATGAGGATTGAATATCGCTTTAGACGGTGCTAGTGGGCATGAGAGACGTAACACTCTCCATTTTCTCTCATTTACATCAACTCAATAAAATCATGTTTCTGATTATAAAATATTTTTGTATTTGTTTTTATTGCTCTTAAGAAATTTCTTTTTTGACGCAAATACACGAAAGAAATATGCAAAAGAAATATTAACATATTTATCAAACATGCATTGAAAATCCATTTTTTTGGTGTTTGTTCAACTTGAGTTGCAATGTTTTTATTTTTGGGTAATTTTGTACAATAAAAATGATTGTTATGACTAAGGGGAGTGAATGACATTAGAAATTGTTCTCTAGACAAACACGAAATTAAACATTATTCTCAAACCATATAAAAATAATTCCTTTTTGTAAAACAAAAAAAACTCTGTGAAAGATATCCCTAGCAAAATTTCTTAAATTCATGAATTTAAAATTATTTTTTTGTAGATATACATCTATTTGCATCTGAGAAAATGATAAAGAAATATACTCCAGTAAATCTAGAAAATCAGTAAAAGATGAAGATCACACTAAGTTTGCTCCGTTTTGTTTTAATATAATTGCGTTTGAATTAAATCGTCACTTATCTAAATTGGTACGCGATCTAAAGCTAAAAATTGTAAAATATAACAAAATTACTGGGAATCGTTCAGAAACAATTTCTAATCAAGTTTAGTCACGATGGAATTCACGATGAAATACAATTAGGCTTTCATTTCTGAGTTGTGCTTTTAGACTTAGAGCAGAAATGTAAATTTCCTTATTTCTTGCTGCTTTTATGTTTCGAAATGAATGGTTAGTTTACAGATATTATAATTTAAATTTTGGGTCAGGATGGATATATGTTTTAACATAATCAGTAACATTTAAGCAAGATTGACATTATTTGCGCGGTTCAGCTTGTTACTTGTTTTGTAAAAGGATGAATAATTGCTTCACATAATTACAGATAACAAAAGAACAATAATATTCTCTCGTCCTTATGGATATAATTGTAATCTGTGTATACTTCTTGAAAACAGCTATTTATGTGACAGAAAAAGAATTCATTTTGGTCCATTACTTCACCCTTAAATTTAGCTATTAGTGATAAAGATCAAAAGGGAATCGTAAACTAATCTAACATAGGGTATAATTACAAAATATGTGTTTGCTATATTTTAGACATGTTAATTTTTTAAACGAGTAATTATCATCCTCAGAAAAGATTACTGTAGGTCCGAATGACGACATTTGTCTTACTAGGCCAATAGAAATTAACTGTCTTAATGATATATTCAGACCGCGTCGACTGTATAATTTTAATTAAGTAACCCAAGTGTACATTGCTTATTCTAAACGTTATAAATGATATTCTAACTTCAAAGGTAAATACCACAAAATAAAAAAAAAGCTGTATCTTAAATACGCGCTGCAAATCAAATGTTTTTGATATTTAGATTATATTTTTTTTAAGTGAGAATTCGTACTTTTATGGATTTTCCTTTTTTTTTTAGAAAAAAGAGAGTAAATACTGGTTAATAAAACCGTTCAAGAAATGAAATACAGTTTTGTCGATAGTTCAGTAATGGAAACAAAAATAGAAGAACGCCTTAAGCTTCAAAATTTCAATACTCACCAGCCTGAAATATATCTGTTTTATTTCATGGTGCATTAAGTTGTCAAAATGTATTACCATCGTTACGCGAAAATTTAATAGAAATAAACAGTTGATCGAAATTGGAAATGAAATACAGTGTAGGAACTGAAAACATCGTTTATGTACGTAAAAATGAAAACAAGACATGCTTTTACGGTTTGATACTTTCAAAATTTTACTCATCGCATACATTTAAATCTCTAAATGACATTGTTAATCACTAATAATTATGTTTCTTCTTGAAAGTTAATCAACTTGAACCCCAGCTTATGAATCACTTAAATCATTGGCTCTTGTAAAATTGTCTAAATAATTCACATAATTATATGCAAATGTCGGAACAAACTTTTTTTTACTGAATCACAAACAATAAAAATGAAACCGAGAAGATTATGGCGCCAAAAAGGCTTTTTAAAATGTCATTACAATTGATTATTATACATGCATTTTTCCATGTTTCCATTATTCCAAATTCCATTAAAATGCAAATGGTATAGGGTGACATTAATTAAAGGCTTCTTACGCACACACGATGGCTTATGATTTCAAATATATTAAATGTCAAATAATCACTTGCATTTCACAGGTGGTCAGCACCTTTATTAGACGCATGTACATCTTTTAAAACGTTCACTAAACGCCGAATTATTCTTCAAAGTTTGATGGATATGGAAAGTGGCATCCAAATTTGAGGTTGAGAAAACTTAATTTATTGGATAGAAATGGTCTAATTGTTGGAATTATTGTAAAAGTACTGTATTAACTATTATGACGTTTTCAGTTATTACGCATACCCAAACTTACGGAACTTACTATCACTCATCATGATCTGTTACAGGTAAAGAGAATAACTAAACTAAAAGCTTATAGTTCCCATTAGACTGTTAAACTATTTTAAATCGTTGAGCAAAGCGTATATAGTCTTAGCTGGATACAAATGCCAACACAATTTAATATATCAAGCTATTATTTCTGGGTAGGAACAAGAAGTTTATTAATCATCAAGTTTTTTTTCTGAAAGCTTATTCTATCGTGTATGGTGAATGTAGATCAAAGAATCTTTTTCTCCAAGTATATTTACTGTACGTAAATTCTGCGGTTTAATATAAATGTACATATTAAGTATTCAGCATTATAGAATTGTTGCAAAATAATTGTAAAAAACAAATCAGATCTTTGGTCACGTACAGTAGTATGTCTGTAAATGCAAGATCATTTTATTTCAGATGGTTAGATGTTAAAAGAAATGAAAACATTAGAATTACAATGCGCAGTGTATGAAAACATATTTTTATAAAACGTTTTGGAAATCTAAAGGAAAAAAGATATTAATAATAATACTTCTATTTTAACATAAGAGCAAGTAAACACGATTTCATAGTTCAGATGTCAAAGTTCGTGAGGTATGACTCAAAATGAATGCATCAAAATTAAAATTCCTGTATCATTCACGATTTAAAAAAAAATAGATGTAAAGTATTACTTGATAAGGAATCGTAAATAGTTAATCGCAATAACAACATATACATGTATCTTCATAATACAGTTTTACTTTTTCTTCTTTGAATCTGATTTAGAATCAATAGTAGTTAGCGTTAAAAGCAAATAAGTTACCACCATGTTAATATACAATGTTTAAATTTTTCTTTAAGAAGTATTTATTCAAGTATAATTATTCATACTCTGAATGAAATGCGTTGGACACGCAAATTGGATACATGTTTGTCAAAAGGCAATATTTTACTGGTGCGTCTATTTAATGCCTTTTGTGTCCTGTCAAATAAATCATGTATATATTTGATAAACAATTGCTTATCAAATGATATGATGGTTAATCGCCTGTGATCATGTGATTCTGGATTATGTTACGGACAGTGTTCAGAGAACATCGCCTTTCATTATTAGTCTTTGTTGTCATATTTTTATGTTGCATTGCAGACAATGTTTATGCTAAAATATGATAAACAAGATCAACAAGGAAACTAGAGAATCTTAAAAATTGTTTGAAGAATGTTATCTAAAGATAACGATGCATAAAGGAGTCTATATTAAATAAAGGAGCTATTAACACTAAATTAAAACAACTTTGAAAGAAATACATACAATTTCTGTGCGATCAAAGTATTGATTGATTTGTTATTGCTGTCAGTCTGTTCAAATATTGGAAAGAGCAGCAATGCGAGAGTCTCCTTTTGTTTTTGTCCCTTCGCAGACTCGTTTAATATATATGAAACAATGAACTAAATACTTTTACTAGTCACTTTGTGATAAAAAATTAAAGCGAGTAAAAGTAATGAAGTAGTTTTCCCGAAAAACCATTCTCGAGTAAGGGCCCCAGGATTTTAAAATTCCCAACAATTCCAGGGAACGGGAATAAGGGGCTTTTGCCTTAATTTTTAATTCCCCAATTTTTTTCCCCGGCAAAAAAATTACAAAATTTTTTACGGTCCAAAAATTTTCCCGTTTTTTTTTCCAAAGTGCGTCATGAAAATGGAAAAAAAAAAAATGCACATTACTTTCATGAGCATGTCCAACGTCCTCACAGAGATCTGGTGGTGCTACAGGGCACCCCACCGATGTCGTATTATCAAGTTTCAATGGCGTTTTAGTTGACAATTGTCTGCATCGTAAACAAAAACACGTAAAGGTTAAACATTTACCTGTTGATAAATTGTTTGAATGTGCTTACCTTTCATCATTCGTTATATGAATCGAATTTTTTTCTTGCATTGTAAAATTAAGAAAATATGATATATGCATTTGATTTGAAAACATTAACAACAACAACAACAACAAATTTCAATATTCTAACTAATCTGATGAAAAAAAAAATGAAAATAAGAAAAGAGTTTGAATTTTGAAAACAAAAAATATCCGAATTTACAAATCATTTATATATTTGACTAATGGCACGTGTGACATTTCCATAGCTGTACTAAATCTAAGACCTAGCTTAAAATGCTTTCTAACATTCTTTTGAACCTTTGTTTTTGCCTTTACAACAACAGAACATCCTGAATTTCATAGAAAAAAGAGAGAAAAAACTCACTTTTCGGTTGCATCCGCCATCTTCTCTGTTTGGGTAACGAACGTCGTGATTCTCCTCCGTAGTTGTCTTATCATTTTATCGTTTTGCATAATAACATAGAAACTAATATGTGAATTTTGTCTGAAGTAAAAATATAATGCCATCAGTAATAGCCGCTAGTTAAGCTCAAAAGGGACAGCACAGGATTTGTAATCTGAAGGTCACTTTTTTATCTTTGGGGAAGGCATATTTTTTTCCTCGGATATAAAGTCGATTGCCTCTCTCCGCTGATTTAGAATTCACAAGTATAAGCAGTCGGTCACTTGCGGAGAAATTGGTAATTATTGGTTAGTACCATGAAAACCGATAGAGCGGTATGACTAAAACACGTGTTTCATTCGGAGTAAAACCAGAAAAAAAACCGTCAAAAAAAAAAAACAAGCTGTCATTCAGTACATTAATTATTTCAAGGCCTTTAGTGCAAATGTATATTTGATTTACATAAGTGTTTGTAATATAAAGCAGGTTATGTGGAAATATGTAGATAATATTGTATGCGAGAAAGGAATACGAGACATTCTGTCACGCCTTATCCTTATTAGTAAATCAACACTTTCATTACATTGTATGTTCGCATTAACGGCTAATTTACGGTAACAAACAATTATGATAATG